>NC_133101.1:48683998-48856326 GCF_022965805.1 Primulina eburnea | reverse complement strand
TCGGAGAAATCCGTCCGTCTGATTTTGATTCCGACTTCGGTATTGAGTTCCTAGCGACGTAGGCTACAACTGGACGTAAGTTTTATTGAGTTCGGTTATCATTTGAAAAGATGATGTTGTAGGAATTTGATATAATTCATATATGATGTTCTTGACATGTTAGACATCGTAGAACCGAAGTCAGATCAGGAAACAGATTGATTCTGTAATTGTTATGATTTTTCAGATTATATTAATTGAAATTGAATAGATTTGGATTATAGACTAATTACAAATTGTATCGAATATGGGTTATGATTTGTAATTAATATCTGGTGATATGGTATTGACGGGAATACTGAGATTGTGCTGTTATGCCGCTGATTTGAGTTAATTCAGATTAATCAGATTCAGAGTTGAATTGAGAATGGAATATTGATATTATGATTCTCGATATATCGTTTCAGATTTAAAGAGACAGTCTTGAGTTCAGAACTGATATTGATATTGTGCCTGTTTTATATTGTCATTTCCAGATTGAGAATGGACCGAGATAGAGTCGGAACTTCTTCTTCTTCTGAGCGAGAAGATAAAGGTATAAATTAATGTTGAGTTGGGATTGCACAACTCGAGGGAGGTTTGACTCGAGTTTCCCTAAATCACATACTTTACCTTATTGCATTGATATTTGCATTAAGTTGATTGATGTACTTGTTCTCTTGATATTAGATGACAGGTATTAGACGAGTTATCTTGTGACAGAAGTGCCGGATAGTGGTGGTATCGCCACGGCACATTGCACGATGTCTCAAGATAGGATATTGGCGATAGAGCTACAGTCCTTGACGGTTAGGTCAGGACACTGGATGTTTGGTTATATCGAGTAATGGAATCTATTACGGAATTCGATATAGGAACACCATATTTGGTTATATCGAGTAAAGGGTATTGGAATTCTTCTATTACGGAATTCGATATAGGAATACCAGGGCACTGGTTATATCGAGTAATAGAGATTATGGTTCCATCCTTTACGGATTTCGATATAGGAATACCACATCTGGAAACCGGGATCCCTAGACTAGGATTGAGTCTAGTCTAAAATGTAGAGTCACTAGCCTGAGTGACAGCTAGATTGAGTGGTATTGATTAATACTGATTATGTTTCTGATATTGGTACATGTCTGGAATAAGAATTATTCTTGATATTGATTATGTTCTTGATATTGGTACATGTTTAGAATAGAAGTTATTCTGACTATTGATTATGTTCCTGAGATTGGTACATGTTTAGAATAGAAGTTATTCTTGAGATTGATTTTGTTCCTGATATTGGTACATGTCTAGAATAGGAATTATTCTTGATATTGAATTATGTTCCTGATATTGGTACATGTTTAGAATAGGAGTTATTTTTGATATTGATTACGTTCCTGATATTGGTACATGTCTAGAATAGGAATTATTCTTGATATTGAATTATGTTCCTGATATTGGTACATGTTTAGAATAGGAATTATTCATGATATTGATTTATGTTCCTGATATTGGTACATGCTTAGAATAGGATTTATTCTAGAGATTGAATTATGTTCCTGATTAGGGTACATGTTTAGAATATGATTTATGCTTGTTATTGATTTATATCATGAGGTTGATATAGGATATGATTTTTGTTATATGCTCTTATATTTATATGATTGCATGTATACATGATTTATACTGAGAATGTAATTCTCACCGGAGTTATCCGGCTGTTGTCTTGTCTGTATGTGTTCATGGCAACAGGTGGGATAGGAGCGGGGTCAAGACGAGAACGAGGCTGGATTAGATAGCGTGGAGATCCGGGCTTCAGAAGCAACTTAGGATTCAGCACCGATATGTAGTTGAACCTAGTTGGATTATTGTAGATGACATCAGATTTGTATGTTCATGTTTAACATGTAATTTGATTTTAATTACATTACGTTTCCGCTTTGCATTTTAAAAGAAAAATTTTTAGACCCTGTTTATTATGAATGATTAAATATTCCTAAAGATGATTAAGGAATGGATTAGCGTCCGGGTCCCCACAACAGGTGGTATCAGATTTGTAGGTCCTTGAACTGTAGGTTCCTTAGCACTGAGATAGAAAAGAGTGAGCGGGGTAGAATGTGTTTTCTTTCCTGCTTTTGATTGCTAGCATGTGATATAGTATTTGATTTACATTGAGTATGCTAGCATGCCAGCATGTTTTGTTGCGTTTAAATGTACGTTACTTGAATATCTGAATTGATATGGTAATATCTGATTTGAAAATGAATCAGAACTAATTCTTGATCAGAAGGTAAGCTGATCAGAAAGGGATTGGGATTGATTATCCCTTTTGATTACTGATTCCTGTGATCATCAGATATACCTCGTAGAAGATTTTCAGAAAGGGGTAGTACTTCGTCTGATCAGATAGATGTATCAGAGACTCCGATGGAATTAAAATTGAAAGAGTTTCAATTATTTCAGCCGCCGATTCTGAGTGGTATCGGGACGTCTGAAGAGTATGAGAACTGGTTTGATGACATAGAAATACTGTTCGATTTACTTAATTGTACCGATGAACAGAGAATTACACTGGTATTCCCTCAGTTACGAGAAGCTGTCAGAAGTTGGTGGATTACAACCAAAGGAGTACTAGAACTGAGAGGTTCCCGAGGATTTCAGGGAGCTAGATCATCTGGATATGGTGATCAAGGAACAGACCCAGGACACACTTGATGATATAGTGGCAGGTATTGTTCCTCTATGATTATGATGCATATGTATTGATATATACTAATGCAATCATTATGATTATCCTTGATTGGGTGGCACTGATATATGCTTTACCTGTTGGTTTTGTATCTACTATATATTGCTTCTTTACCTTTTGGAGAAAGAATTTGATATCGGTGATATTCTGTGGGATATGATATACTGCAGTAAGTTGAAAATGAGATTGAATTAGACTAGATTGTACTTGTATTGTCTGATGATGACTGCATAATGGATATTGATATATTGAACAAGTACATAGCTATGATAGATTCTTGCCAGGAGATGGTAAGATTCGGACCTGAAATGGCCAAGGAATAAATGATATACGGTAAGGATTCTTGATTTTGAATTCCTTGATATCTGTATTGTTTATGATTCGATGATTATCGAAAGGAATGGAGTAATTCCTTATGTATTCAGTTGATGACTGAAGCTGAGCCTATCATGAATTGATTTACTAATAGCAAGAGGTTTGCTATAGTCTTTCAGATGAGATTGCATGGTTGTCCTGGATTAGGAAGAATGATTTCAGCCTTGATTTGATACCAGGTATGGGTTTCATTTTATAATTTGTATAGACTGATACTGATTGAACTGAAAGAATTAAGATATCAGTTGAAAGAATTATTGTCTAAGAGTTAGAGTTACATTTGAATATATGTTTCTCTGGAAAGTATTTCAGTTCCGATTATGGATTGATGGATCCTGTGTTCAACAATATTCTGAAGACCTTATGCTCGTTTTATCTATGACATTTTGATATATCGCAGCGTATGATTGAATTGAATATTCTGGGAACTGAGATTGTGGTAAACAGAATTGTTCGGATATGAATCTCGATTGTGACAGATTGTATTCAGAGTCTATGATATCTGAAGATAGTATACTGACTGACTTATAGTACTGTTGAGACAGGGATCAGTGACTGAGAATGGCCTGGAATATGACAGAATTTCAGAGATGTCAGAAATGTCAGAGATTGCGTCTTATGCAGTCATTAGATCAGCATTGCGTATTGATATCCTGAATCTGATCCGATATTATTATCGTTCTGAGCCTGTGTTTGATATCGATTGTTATGAACCGTTGAGATAATAAACAGTTCAGAAGTTTGATCAGACTGTTCAGAACTTGATTTGATAGTTAGAACAGTGTGTCAGAGCCGATTACCAGGTAGGTAATATTTTATTTTATATGATTAGCTGATTTGTTTATGTTAGATATTCGAATTGGAAATTGACAGGTATTGTCAGATGCACACAATAGTAGATTTGATACTATTCTGGTAACAGGAAATGTGTGATAATTCGAATAGACAGTTTTGATATAAACAGATGAAATCAGTTATGACAGAATTTGTATGGAAATGTCTAAATCGCTGCCAGATGAAGACAGAAAGATAGAATTTGTAGATTGATTATCTTGATTATTGATTTCTAAATAGAAATGGGAGTACATTTCTATAGACTGTGTGATGACACTACTGAAATCTTTCTTAGATGGGGTTGTGATGTGATTATGATTGAACGATTGTTCAAATCTGTACATGTTATATTGTACAGGATGACGTACAAATATGACCCGACGACTAAGAAGTATGTCAGAAAAGGGGTTAGATTGTATTAAATGCCAGGATTGATTTTATCAGACTGTGATTTTCGTTTGATTTTGTACTTTTGGCTGAGTATATATCATGATTTTTCATCTATGATTTATAGATTGAAAGATAGTCGGAGCGAACTATCTAAACACTGGAGGATATCCAGGAACTGTAGTGCTGGAATTTAGCACTAATTGACATGATTCATTGTCACTTGTGAATTATTGTACAATAATAGCTATCAGATGAGTATCGAAATAGCTTTAGTCGAGGTATTGTACCATGAGAACTGCGGATTTCCTTCGTATGGGAATGATATTGCGGTGATGCCTGAGATTGGATTTGATAAGATCAGAAATCTGATAAGAAAAGTGAAACTGATTCAGAAGAAATGAGGATAGCTCAGAATTCATAGACTAATAAGCCAACGTCGGACAATGACTGTTGATATTTGAAACCGAAGATTGAATATATCTTTGACTGGGATTAACAGATTTGGTAACAGATGATGATATTAAATTATTATGGAACTGTTGCACTGGTGATTGGTATATACGGATGTTGTATAGCCATTGTTCTGAGGTTGATTCTATTACGAGTGATTTCGTGGATATGAGTTTATTGCAGTTTTGTATATCTCCTTCTTATATCTGATTTGAGATATGACATGATTATCTGTATTCCACGAATTGATTGATTGTGATTTCGAGGACGAAATCGTATCTTAGGGGGGGAGGAATGTAATGCCCGGAAATTAATCACTGTAATTGACGTTGATTGATTTATAATGTCATGTGATTATGAATGGACCAATCGGGATACCGAAAAGAGTATTTAAAATGAAAGTAGGGATTTTTGGTGCGAACCAAGACCGCACCCGCGGTCCCTACGACACAGCACCCGCGGTGTAGATGATGAAAAATGGATAGGATTGCCGTGGGGTGACCGCACCCGCGGTGCTTACGAGACCGCACCCGCGGTGCAGCAAAGACCGCACCCGCGGTGCTGCGTGTTGCGCGGAAATGCTGCCACTTCGTCGAATGCATGCAGGATATATATATGTTTGATAGCCATTCAGTCCTTCGAAAATCATTCAGCAGAAATCGAGAAAGGGTCAGAGGAATTGGGTTGAAAATCCTTACGCCTTTTCGGAGAAATCCGTCCGTCTGATTTTGATTCCGACTTCGGTATTGAGTTCCTAGCGACGTAGGCTACAACTGGACGTAAGTTTTATTGAGTTCGGTTATCATTTGAAAAGATGATGTTGTAGGAATTTGATATAATTCATATATGATGTTCTTGACATGTTAGACATCGTAGAACCGAAGTCAGATCAGGAAACAGATTGATTCTGGAATTGTTATGATTTTTCAGATTATATTAATTGAAATTGAATAGATTTGGATTATAGACTGATTACAAATCGTATCGAATATGGGTTATGATTTGTAATTAATATCTGGTGATATGGTATTGACGGGAATACTGAGATTGTGCTGTTATGCCGCTGATTTGAGTTAATTCAGATTAATCAGATTCAGAGTTGAATTGAGAATGGAATATTGATATTATGATTCTCGATATATCGTTTCAGATTTAAAGAGACAGTCTTGAGTTCAGAACTGATATTGATATTGTGCCTGTTTTATATTGTCATTTCCAGATTGAGAATGGACCGAGATAGAGTCGGAACTTCTTCTTCTTCTGAGCGAGAAGATAAAGGTATAAATTAATGTTGAGTTGGGATTGCACAACTCGAGGGAGGTTAGACTCGAGTTTCCCTAAATCACATACTTTACCTTATTGCATTGATATTTGCATTAAGTTGATTGATGTACTTGTTCTCTTGATATTAGATGACAGGTATTAGACGAGTTACCTTGTGACAGAAGTACCGGATAGTGGTGGTATCGCCACGGCACATTGCACGATGTCTCAAGATAGGATATTGGCGATAGAGCTACAGTCCTTGACGGTTAGGTCAGGACACTGGATGTTTGGTTATATCGAGTAATGGAATCTATTACGGAATTCGATATAGGAACACCATATTTGGTTATATCGAGTAAAGGGTATTGGAATTCTTCTATTACGGAATTCGATATAGGAATACCAGGGCACTGGTTATATCGAGTAATAGAGATTATGGTTCCATCCTTTACGGAATTCGATATAGGAATACCACATCTGGAAACCGGGATCCCTAGACTAGGATTGAGTCTAGTCTAAAATGTAGAGTCACTAGCCTGAGTGACAAGTAGATTGAGTGGTATTGATTAATACTGATTATGTTTCTGATATTGGTACATGTCTGGAATAAGAATTATTCTTGATATTGATTATGTTCCTGATATTGGTACATGTTTAGAATAGAAGTTATTCTGACTATTGATTATTTTCCTGAGATTGGTACATGTTTAGAATAGAAGTTATTCTTGAGATTGATTTTGTTCCTGATATTGGTACATGTCTAGAATAGGAATTATTCTTGATATTGAATTATGTTCTTGATATTGGTACATGTTTAGAATAGGAGTTATTCTTGATATTGATTAAGTTCCTGATATTGGTACATGTCTAGAATAGGAATTATTCTTGATATTGAATTATGTTCCTGATATTGGTACATGTTTAGAATAGGAATTATTCATGATATTGATTTATGTTCCTGATATTAGTACATGCTTAGAATAGGATTTATTCTAGAGATTGAATTATGTTCCTGATTAGGGTACATGTTTAGAATATGATTTATGCTTGTTATTGATTTATATCATGAGGTTGATATAGGATAGGATTTTTGTTATATGCTCTTATATGATTTTATGATTGCATGTATACATGATTTATACTGAGAATGTAATTCTCACCGGAGTTATCCGGCTGTTGTCTTGTCTGTATGTGTGCATGGCAACAGGTGGGATAGGAGCGGGGTCAAGACGAGAACGAGGCTGGATTAGATATCGTGGAGATCCGGGCTTCAGAAGCAACTTAGGATTCAGCACCGACATGTAGTTGAACCTAGTTGGATTATTGTAGATGACATCAGATTTGTATGTTCATGTTTAACATGTAATTTGATTTTAATTACATTACGTTTCCGCTTTGCATTTTAAAAGAAAAATTTTTAGACCCTGTTTATTATGAATGATTAAATATTCCTAAAGATGATTAAGGAATGGATTAGCGTCTGGGTCCCCACACTTGACATTAGTTGTTAAACCTTAGTTTAGTTGGAATGCATGCAGTACAGGACTTGTATTGTATTTTATATATACTGAGATGTATATATGTTTGATTTCACTACGTTCCGCATTTAAAAAAAAATTTAGACCATGTTTTTAATTGATTAATTAGTCCCAATTATGATTAAGAACTTGATTAGCGTCCGGGTCCCCACAACAGGTGGTATCAGAGCGATAGATCCTTGAGATTGAGATAGGAGCTAGTGAGCGGGGTAGATTGAGGTTTTCTTTCCTGCTTTTGATTGCTAGCATGAGTTCCTGTTTTAATACATATTTGCCTGAATATCTGATTTTGATATGGTATTGTGTATTATTTGGAATGGATCAGCTGTGAGATGATCCGAGGAGGATCGAAACTGGTAAGTGGTATTTGGAATTACTAACCTCTTCGATTATCAGATATGCCTCCGAGGAGAGTACCTGAACAGGGTAGTACTTCAAATCCTCCCATGGATGTGACACCTACTCCAATGGAGCAATTGTTGAAAAGATTTCAATCGTTCCATCCACCGACTTTGAAAGGTACGGAGAATTCCGTGGAATGTGAAAGTTGGTTGGACGATATTGAATCAATGTTTGAATCCTTGGAAATACTGAGGAAAAGAGGTGAAACTGATCGGACACCAGTTGCACGACTTTGCTAAACACTGGTGGATCACGACTAGACGGGCATTGGAACAACGAGGTACGGCCATTACCTGGAGTGTGTTTAAGAGTGAATTTTATCTACGGTTCTTTCCAGTATCTTATAGGAAGGACAAGGGAGCCGAATTTGCAAACTTGAGACAAGGCCAGTTAAACATTGAGGATTATGTGGCTAAGTTCTCTACGTTGCTCCGATTTGCTCCTCATATGGCTGAACATGATGAGGCCGTTGCGGACCAGTTCATAAATGGCCTAAACCCTGAAATCTTTACCTTGGTAAATACCGGAGGCCAAACATTTCACCGATGCCTTGAACGAGCCAAGGGAGCCGAGGCCGGTTTAATGAGACAGAGAGAGGCCTCGTTTGTGCCTTCAGTACCGAGATCACAGCTGCCTCCACCAGCTCCCCGATTTGAGAGCGGCAGTGTTAGTGGGAAGAAAGACTTCCTGAAAGCTAAAGGGAAGAAATTCAAGAAAGCTGGAAGTAGTTCATCCAGTTCGAGTGGCTCTAGACAGACTGGTCAGGGCCAGAGTTACACAGGACCCTACTGTAGCACTTGTGGAGGGAAGCATTCCACCGAGCAGTGCCGAGGAGTGTTCGGCAATTGCCGTATTTGTAAGCAGCATGGACACTTTGCCCGAGTGTGTCCACAACGTGGTGCCCAGGGAGCTCCGGCTGCTGAGTCGTCTGGATCAGCAGCTCAGACAGGAAGACGATCTTCTGCCGTTCATTCCTTTCAGCCAGCACCGTCTACTCAGTCACAGCAGAGGCCAGGAGGGAGCCAGACAGCGAGCCAGCCTCCTCGACAGCAGGCCCGACTATTCGCTTTGACTGAGGAGCAAGCACAGGATGCACCTGATGATGTCGTGGCAGGTAACTGTTTTATTTCTGGTTATCCTGCATATGTGTTGATTGACACTGGTGCATCACATACTTTTATTTCTAAGAGATTTGCATTGAGTCATGCGTTACCTATTGAGTCATTGTCTGCGGTAGTGTCTGTTTCTTCTCCGTAGGGACAGGGTTTATGTCAGTGAAATCTGTGAAACCTTGTATACTGCAGTACGATGGACGTACGATTGAGCTAGACTGTATTGTGCTTGGTTTATCTGATTTTGATTGCATTATCGGTATCGATATGTTGACCAAGTACCGAGCTACAGTCGATTGTTCCACAAGATTGTTCGATTCAGACCTGAAATGGCTGAGGAGTGGAAATTTTATGGTAAGGGTTCTCGTGCTAGAATTCCTTTGATATCTGCAATGAATATGAGTCGATTATTGCAGAAGGGAGCGGATGGATTCCTGGTATATTAGTTGACTTACTGAATCGAGCCCATTCATTGCGGATTGCCGGTGGTATGTGAGTTTGCTGATGTCTTTCCAGATGAGATTCCTGGATTGCCTCCGATTCGAGAAATAGACTTCAGCATTGAGTTGATGCCAGGAACAGTTCCGATCTCGAGGGCTCTTTACCGGATGGCACCGATCGAGTTAAAAGAGTTGAAAGAACAGTTGGAGGATTGGCCAAGGGATATATCAGACCGAGTGTATCTCCTTGGGGTGCTCCAGTACTGTTCGTGAGAAAGAAGGATGGGTCGATGAGACTTTGTATCGACTACAGGCAACTGAATAGGCAACGGTAAAGAATAAATATCCATTGCCTCGTATCGATGATTTATTTGATCAGTTGCAGGGTTCTTCGGTGTATTCCAAGATCGATTTGGGATCCGGATACCATCAACTAAGAGTCAGGGATTCTGATATCTCAAAGATAGCATTCAGAACCATGTATGGACACTATGAGTTTATTGTCATGCCTTTTGGTTGACGAATGCACCGGCGGTATTTATGGGATTGATGAACCGTGTCTTCCAGAAATATTTGGATGATTTTGTTATCATATTCATTGATGATATATGATCTATTCAAGAAAATGATTGAGCATGCTAATCATCTGAGGACTGTGTTGAGAATTTTGAGGGCTGAGAAACTGTATGCGAAACTGTCAAAATACGAATTTTGGTTGAAACAGGTAGTGTTTTTGGGTCACATTATATCAGGAGATGGTATATTTGTTGATTCTAGTAAGGTTGAAGCCGTGATTAGTTGGCCGAGACCTACGTCTGTACCAGAAATTCGCAGTTTTATGGGTTTGGTAGGGTATTACCGACGTTTATCCAAGATTTTTCGAGTATTGCCAAGCCGATTACACAGTTGACTCAGAAGAATGCTCCATTTGTGTGGACCGAAGACTGTGAATCCAATTTCCTTGAGTTGAAAAAGAGACTGACCAGTGCGCCTGTGTTGACGATTCCTTCAGGCACTGGTGGATTTGTCGTTTATTGTGATGTATCTCACCGAGGATTGGGTTGTGTTTTGATGCAGCGAGGGCATGTGATTGCTTATGCCTCGAGACAACTAAAACCCCATGAATCTCGTTACCCAATTCATGATCTTGAATTGGCAGCCATAGTCTTTGCATTAAAGATATGGCGACATTATCTGTACGGTGAGAAATTCGAAATATATTCTGATCATAAAGCTTGAAATATCTGTTTTCACAATCTGAATTGAATATGAGACAGCGAAGATGGCTGGATTTATTGAATGACTTCGATTGTGAAATCAAGTATTATCCAGGAAAGTCGAATGCAGCAGCAGATGCATTGAGTCGAAAGGTATGTGCACTATCCTTATCGACGATTGGTGTATCGAATTTGATTGAAGATTTCTGCTTGTCTGGATTAGTAATTTGAGACAGATCGTCAACCTCTAAGATTATGTGCTATTCGAGCTGAACCAGAGCTGCTTTTGAAAATTAAAGAAGCTCAGAAAGTTGATCAGAATGTACAGAATTCGATTGCAATGGTCAGAGCTGGACATCAATCGGAATATCAGGTACAAGATAGTGTTTTGTATGTGAATAATCGTATTGTTGTGCCAAATGTTTCAGAATTGAGACAGCGAATACTGACAGAAGCGCACAACAGTCGTTTTAGCATTCATCCTGGTGGCAGGAAAATGTACAATGACTTAAAGACACAGTATTGGTGGAAACAAATGAAATCTGATGTGACTAAATTTGTAGCCAAGTGTCTAATTGCCAACAGGTGAAAGCTGAAAGGAAGAAACCAGGAGGACTATTACAGAGTTTGTCGATTCCTGAATGGAAATGGGATTACATTTCCATGGATTTTGTGACACAGTTACTGAGATCCCCCCGAGGTTATGATGCGATTTGGGTCGTGATTGATCGATTGACCAAATCTGCATGTTTTATTCCATACAAGATGACGTACCGATATGATCATATGGCCGATATTTATGTCAAGGAAGTGGTTAGATTGCATGGAGTGCCAAAGTCGATTGTTTCAGACCGTGATCCTCGGTTTACTTCGCACTTCTGGCAGAGTTTGCAGCAAGCTTTCGGTACGAAGTTACATCTGAGTACCACATATCATCCACAGACTGACGGACAGTCAGAGCGTACGATTCAGACATTGGAGATATGTTAAGAGCGGTAGTGTTTGATTTTAGCACTAATTGGCAAGATGCATTGCCTCTTTGTGAATTTCGTACAACAATAGCTATCAAACTGTTAGAGTAGGTGCACGTCGAGCCAAGTGTTGGCCGACTGTTCACGATGAAACTCTTGTATAAACGATCTTTATTTTAATAATATTTGAATTTATTATTTTGGCAAATCTTTATCTGTATACCCATGCTAGTTGCATAGATAAAGCCCTTGAATATACAAAATAGTAGAAAGAATATGAGATGCTCATATGATGAGTATCATGAAACTCATATTTGTAATACTGTATATTCTAAACTGTTCCTAGTCGATTCAGCCGCCACTAAGAAGGATATAGGCCGCTCGAGTTAGAGACTAGTATCTGCGATGTGAGTACCGTGTTTCATTGGTAGGGGACATTGGTGATGTCCGAGCATGCAGATAGGTGCTCCTGGTAGAGTGCACTGAACAACCCTCTATAAAGGACTTTCCAAGTGGTTCTCACTTATCGAGTGGAAGAAGTCCTAGTTTATGGTTGTACACCATTAGTCCTTATGACCCGGGACAACATTGAGACTCTATGTGCTAGCGTTTCACTTTGACTTGTTTACCGACTCTTATGGGGTCATCAGGTGGCAAGGTTGGGTGTTACGGCGAAAACACATAGGAGTCGATGCATTGTAGCCGGGGATTCACCGCTTACCTACGGGTATGGATATCCTATGTGTTTTTCATGTATGTGTGGGTTGAAATCTCTGATCAGAGTATGGTGGTAATTATGAAAGGGGTTTCATAGATTACACCATCGATGCAACCACAACATGACACATAGTATCGATTCATTGACAACTCTCGATAAACCAATAGTTGTCGAATCGATCGGGATATATGAGTTGAAGGGACCATACTGTACGCTAACCATAATTGAATGGTTCTTGCAGGCACTATCATGTGATACCTAGGGAATCACGTAAGCGATGCTGCTAGGCGTTTAACGTGATTGGTTGGGTACTATCAGACTTGAGTTCGGACGTTCTTACTATCAAGGAGTTGACAAGTAAGAATGGGCAATTGGGGTATGCTCGAATAAGGACATGTTTAGTCCGAATCATATAGAGATGTGAACCCACGGCTAGTTGTATCAATGAACCATTGAGGGCCACACAAGTACTAGCTTTGTAAATCCCGATGAGAAGTAAAATAGTTCAATGTGTTGAACGGCTTATAAATGTGTTTATAAGCGTAAAGAAAAATAGAAGTGTGACTTCTATGAGAGAAATATTAATTTTAATTTATGGAAGTGTTCCTAGATTAAATTTGGCCAAGTGAATAATGTATTTGAAAAATTGTGATTTTCATAAACATTATTATGGACTAAATTAAATTAATTCAAGTGTTGATTAATTAATCACTAGTGGGCCTAGTAGAGTCCAATAATTAAATTAATTCAAGTGTTGGATTAATTAAATAACATTGGGCCTCGTAGAGCCAATTGAATAATTATTTAACTAGTGGGCTTGAGTAAAATCAAGAATGTCTAGTTGGGCTCAAAATGTTTGAGACAATCAAAATGATAGGACTCGTTTTTACGTGTTTTTAGTGTTAGTTTTGAGTCGCATTCATGCATCATATTAGTTTGTTTTAGTTTAATTTAGCATTCATTTAGCATTATTTAGCATTTGGCTGATCTCGTGTATTTTGTGGTTGTTTTGTAGGAATTGGACCAAAAAGGGAATTTTATATGCAGAGCAGCGAGAATGCCTCGCTAGGGCGGTCAAAAGTGACCGTCCCAGCGAGCATTTTAATCCAGCCGAGGAGTATTTGCGCGAACCTCTCGCTAGGGCGGTCAAAAGTGACCGCCCCAGCGAGACCAAAGACGCGGCAAGGATTTTTATTCGAGAACCACTCGCCCCAGTGGTCCAAAGTGGCCGCCCTAGCGAGCGACGAAATCCGAGAAGATTTGTTTCCAAATTTTATGGACTCTATAAAACCACCTAACCTAATACACGAGAAGAGGCGCCGCGATTTGGAAGGGAGAGCACTGTAGCAGGCGATAGCTCAACGGAACCGGAACAAGAACTCAACAGCGTTTTCTCTTTACTCTTTTATTGTAGTTAGGATTTAGGGGAGTCCGACCCCGAACCGGTGTTTGATTATTTAATTCTCGACTTTTGATATCTTCTTGATTGTGCTATTATTTACATTGAATTGTTAAAGCCTAGCTAACTTTAATAATATCTATATTGTGGGTGAGTTCGAGAGAATAACTTGCGATAGGAACAAGTAGCATAATCCGTGGATCTACAATTTACATAGAGATATGAAGTTGGATACACGTTGGTAGTCATAGTCCAGTAGAGCGAAAACTAAGGGATTTCATAGATCGACATGCATTCACCGTTAGTAAATAATAAAAGAGATTTTATTATTCTTTCGTGTAGAATTAGTTTAGCATGGCTCGAGAGAGTATGTTACTGCTTAGGAATTCTGTCAAAAGCGTAAATCAGTGTCGATATTAATCATTAAATTAACGACGGGTAGGTGAACCGAGATCCTAACACTCGCTTATTTATTATTTTAGTTATATTATTTTTAATGTGTTTGTTTCAATTTATTGTTTTAGTATTAATTAGTTAATAAGTAATTCAATTGTCGTTTTAATTAATTAAGAATTTAATTTAAAGTAAATTTGTCTAATCAATCTCTGTGGGATCGATACTCGTACTCTTATACGTTTACTATAACTTGACATCGTGCACTTGCGATTATTTCGAGCCTGAATTTTTATTTATTTTTATTGGAGATTTTACTGTGCAAGTTTTGCTCGATCAAGTTTTTGGCGCCGTTGCCGGGGATTGAAATTGACAAATTTTTCTTTTTGTTATTTCTTTAGTTAATTTAATTTTTTTAGTTATTTATTTTATTTTATTCCTGCTTGATCTACCGTTTTCTATTTTCTTTTTGCAGGAAATTTTCTTGTGCAATACTTTGAGATGTTTCATCGAAAAGTATTCACAAGATTGCCCAACAACGCGGAGAGCCTTTTTACGCAGCATGGGAGAGATTCGATTATTAGCAAACAATTTCCTGTATCATGATTTTTCTAACTATTCTCTTCTTAAATTTTTCCTTAATGGTTTGGATGCACTAACACGAAGATGGGTGATCGACGGAGCACTAACAACAGGCAGTCCACTATTTTGCCGAGATGATGAGAAAATGATACTTTTGTTGGGTGATATGGCGGACTTTGACTACCATAGATATTGGGATCTTTCACCACAGTGTTGGAGTCATCAATACACACAAGATCATTACCCAGAGTTTATAGACCAACCATTTGAGTTTCAAAATGATGAGAGAGATAGCCATGAACTGATCACGACTCAACTAGAAGATACCATGGATAGGTATGTGGCACTGACTGAGGCAGCTATAGAAAATCAAATTAATTCTCTGCGCAACCTTGAGGAGCTGATAGGACTCGTTTTTACGTGTTTTTAGTGTTAGTTTTGAGTCGCATTCATGCATCATATTAGTTTGTTTTAGTTTAATTTAGCATTCATTTAGCATTATTTAGCATTTGGCTGATCTCGTGTATTTTGTGGTTGTTTTGTAGGAAGTGGACCAAAAAATGGGATTTTATTTGCATAGCATCGAAGAGGTCTCGCTAGGGCGGTCAAAAGTGACCGCCCCAGCGAGCATTTTAATCCAGCCGAGGAGTATTTGCGCGAACCTCTCGCTAGGGCGATCAAAAGTGACCGCCCCAGCGAGACCAAAGACGCGGCCAAGGATTTTTTATTCGAGAACCACTCGCCCCAGCGGTCAAAAGTGGCCGCCCTAGCGAGCGACGAAATCCGAGAAGATTTGTTTCCAAATTTTATGGACTCTATAAAACCACCTAACCTAATACACGAGAAAAGGGGGGCCGCGATTTGGAAGGGAGAGCACTGTAGCAGGCGATAGCTCAACGGAACCGGAACAAGAATTCAACAGCGTTTTCTCTTACTCTTTTATTGTAGTTAGGATTTAGGGGATCCGACCCCGAACCGTTGTTTGATTATTTAATTCTCGACTTTTGATTCATTCTTGATTGTGCTATTATTTTACATTGAATTGTTAAAGCCTAGCTAACTTTAATAATATCTAATATTGTGGGTGAGTTCGAGAGAATAACTTGCGATAGGAACAAGTAGCATAATCCGTGGATCTACAATTTACATAGAGATATGAAGTTGGATACACGTTGGTAGTCATAGTCCAGTAGAGCGAAAACTAAGGGATTTCATAGATCGACATGCAATTCACCGTTAGTAAATAATAAAAGAGATTTTATTATTCTTTCGTGTAGAATTAGTTTAGCATAGCTCGAGAGAGTATGTTAATTGCTTAGGAAATTCTGTCAAAAGCGTAAATCAGTGTCGATATTAATCAATTAAATTAACGACGGGTAGGTGAACCGAGATCCTAACACTCGCTTATTTATTATTTTAGTTTATATTATTTTTAATGTGTTTGTTTCAATTTATTGTTTTAGTATTAATTTAGTTAATAAGTAATTCAATTGTCGTTTTAATTAATTAAAGAATTTAATTTAAAGTAAATTTGTCTAATCAATCTCTGTGGGATCGATACTCGTACTCTTATACGTTTTACTATAACTTGACATCGTGCACTTGCGATTATTTCGAGCCTGAATTTTTATTTATTTTTATTGGAGATTTTACTGTGCAAGTTTTGCTCGATCAAGTTTTTGGCGCCGTTGCCGGGGATTGAAATTGACAAATTTTTCTTTTTGTTATTTTCTTTAGTTAATTTAATTTTTTTTAGTTATTTATTTTATTTTATTCCTGCGTGATCTACCGTTTTCTATTTTCTTTTTTCAGGAAATTTTCTTGTGCAATACTTTGAGATGTTTCATCGAAAAGTATTCACAAGATTTGCCCAACAACGCGGAGAGCCTTTTTACGCAGCATGGGAGAGATTCGATTATTTAGCAACAATTTCCTGTATCATGATTTTTCTGACTATTCTCTTCTTAAATTTTTCCTTAATAGTTTGGATGCACTGACACGAAGATGGGTGATCGACGGAGCACTAACAACAGGCAGTCCACTATTTTGCCGAGATGATGAGAAAATGATACTTTTGTTGGGTGATATGGCGGACTTTGACTACCATAGATATTGGGATCTTTCACCTCAGTGTTGGAGTCATCAATACACACAAGATCATTACCCAGAGTTTATAGACCAACCATTTGAGTTTCGAAATGATGAGAGAGATAGCCATGAACTGATCACGACTCAACTAGAAGATACCGTGGATAGGTATGTGGCACTGACTGAGGCAGCTATAGAAAATCAAATTAATTCTCTGCGCAACCTTGAGGAGCAAATAGAGAATATCAAGAAATCCATCTTTCAGAGTCGCCGAGAACATGAAGTGAAGCGAGATACTCAACCGGTGATCGATCCGGTTTGGTTTGATGATGATGACTCAAACAACCAAGATAGTGAGAATGAGTTGGATAAGACTGAAAATCTAGAGTTGCTTGATCCTTCGCTGGTAAATGAGCCTCAGTCGGAAGAGATTTTTGAAGAATTTTCTGATAAAGGAGTGCCGACACTATTTTTCTCATCTCATGCCAATTATTCAGAGTTGTGTGTTGTTGAGGTGACGAGCTTAATGTGCCTATATCTAGCCAGACTTGAGGGCATTTGGAATCCAGACCCAGATGTGGTGTCATATGACATTTACTTTGGGCATCAGCCGCTCTTTGATAAGGACTTCGGAGGGTCAAGCCGACGACTAGAAATCAGGCGCTACTTGGGAGGCAACCCAAGCGTTTTATATTTTAGTTATTTATTTTAATTTTAGTTGTTGCATTGAGTCTCGGGTTCGTGGTTATTTGATTTTGCTCAATTTCTTTTGTGCCAGGTGAGCATACCAGCTGACGAGGGAGTCCGACCACCTGAGCATGACGAGGAGGAGGACTTCTGATCAGGGGAGTTTACTGTTTCCCCTTTCTTTTTTATTTGTTTGCTTATTTCAGTCCTTGCATTTGCATTCATGCGTTTTTATGTTTGTTTTAGTCTTTGTTTCGTTTTGTGCTATGAGGACATGGCACAACTCTAGTATGAGGGGGTGGGTAGTTTGTTTTGGTTGTTTAGCTATTTGTTTTAGTTCATTGCATTTCTTTAAGTTTCGTTGCATTTCTTTTAGTTGGTGTCGTTTATGGTGAGAAGACATAGTTTATAAGCCAATGATGATCTTGAATTGATAGTTTACAAAAATGTTGATTGGGTCACTTCGTGAACGGTACTCTTAATTGTTGAAGCATAAAGTTTGGTACAAAATTTGAACTTTTGAGCACATTTGCGTGGGGACTAGGATTTTGTAGGAATAATGGTGAAATTTGAAAATTTTGTTTCGTTAACTTGAAAGGCACCATTTATGAGTTGATTTAGCATGCAAACCCGTGAAAATAAGTCACTAATAGTGACCTTGATTGAGAAAAGTTGATTTGCCTTGAACTTTACTTGTACCTCCTCTCCAATGCACTAATTAAAAGATCAAACTCCCAACCGGCTATAATTCAAAGTGATATCATTCTTAGCCTAGGGAGTACATGTGTGAAAATTGTGCATTCAAAAAAAAAGGAAGAAAAGAAAATAAGGAGATGTAAGGTGAGGGGGAGCCTAAATAAAAGGAATGAAATTCTATTCCTAGGCTAAAAGTTGGAGATGTAAGGAGACGAGGAAAGTCAGACGCAAAAGTCTTGACGATTGCACAATGAAAATGATCGGTGTACTCCCAACTTTTTAGCCACTTGAGCTTATTTCCCTTCCTTTCGACACCCCTATCTGCTCTTAAAAGTTGAATAAAGTTCACTTTATGGCTAGTGATAAATGGATACGGGAATGCATGCTAGTGAGACTTGTATTGAAGTGCTAATTAAGTGACTCGCATGATTTGATAATTGATCTATTTGACGTACGAATGACTAGACCCATCACGACACACACACACACGTTCAAACTAGTGTTGATATTTATGTGTAGATGAGAAATGAGTATTCGTTTGCGATTTGACTTGACTATGATTGGTAGTGGGAAAGTAAACTGAGGCATGAACATAACCGTTGTCGACTCACCATTGACATTTACTTGTGTTGGTTTTTTCTTGTTTGAGTTTGTTTGTTTTTGTTGAGTTTGTTTAGTATCTCGTGCGTTAACCTATTTTACTCGAGGGCGAGCAAAAGGTTAGTATGAGGGGGTTGATAGGACTCGTTTTTACGTGTTTTTAGTGTTAGTTTTGAGTCGCATTCATGCATCATATTAGTTTGTTTTAGTTTAATTTAGCATTCATTTAGCATTATTTAGCATTTGGCTGATCTCGTGTATTTTGTGGTTGTTTTGTAGGAAGTGGACCAAAAAATGGGATTTTATTTGCATAGCATCGAAGAGGTCTCGCTAGGGCGGTCAAAAGTGACCGCCCCAGCGAGCATTTTAATCCAGCCGAGGAGTATTTGCGCGAACCTCTCGCTAGGGCGGTCAAAAGTGACCGCCCCAGCGAGACCAAAGACGCGGCCAAGGATTTTTATTCGAGAACCACTCGCCCCAGCGGTCAAAAGTGGCCGCCCTAGCGAGCGACGAAATCCGAGAAGATTTGTTTCCAAATTTTATGGACTCTATAAAACCACCTAACCTAATACACGAGAAAAGGGGGGCCGCGATTTGGAAGGGAGAGCACTGTAGCAGGCGATAGCTCAACGGAACCGGAACAAGAATTCAACAGCGTTTTCTCTTTACTCTTTTATTGTAGTTAGGATTTAGGGGATCCGACCCCGAACCGTTGTTTGATTATTTAATTCTCGACTTTTGATTCATTCTTGATTGTGCTATTATTTTACATTGAATTGTTAAAGCCTAGCTAACTTTAATAATATCTAATATTGTGGGTGAGTTCGAGAGAATAACTTGCGATAGGAACAAGTAGCATAATCCGTGGATCTACAATTTACATAGAGATATGAAGTTGGATACACGTTGGTAGTCATAGTCCAGTAGAGCGAAAACTAAGGGATTTCATAGATCGACATGCAATTCACCGTTAGTAAATAATAAAAGAGATTTTATTATTCTTTCGTGTAGAATTAGTTTAGCATAGCTCGAGAGAGTATGTTAATTGCTTAGGAAATTCTGTCAAAAGCGTAAATCAGTGTCGATATTAATCAATTAAATTAACGACGGGTAGGTGAACCGAGATCCTAACACTCGCTTATTTATTATTTTAGTTTATATTATTTTTAATGTGTTTGTTTCAATTTATTGTTTTAGTATTAATTTAGTTAATAAGTAATTCAATTGTCGTTTTAATTAATTAAAGAATTTAATTTAAAGTAAATTTGTCTAATCAATCTCTGTGGGATCGATACTCGTACTCTTATACGTTTTACTATAACTTGACATCGTGCACTTGCGATTATTTCGAGCCTGAATTTTTATTTATTTTTATTGGAGATTTTACTGTGCAAGTTTTGCTCGATCAGGAGCAAATAGAGAATATCAAGAAATCCATCTTTCAGAGTCGCCGAGAACATGAAGTGAAGCGAGATACTCAACCGGTGATCGATCTGGTTTGGTTTGATGATGATGACTCAAACAACCAAGATAGTGAGAATGAGTTGGATAAGACTGAAAATCTAGAGTTGTTTGATCCTTCGCTGGTAAATGAGCCTCAGTCGGAAGAGATTTTTGAAGAATTTTCTGATAAAGGAGTGCCGACACTATTTTTCTCATCTCATGCCGATTATTCAGAGTTGTGTGTTGTTGAGGTGACGAGCTTAATGTGTCTAGCCAGACTTGAGGGCATTTGGAATCCAGACCCAGATGTGGTGTCATATGACACTTACTTTGGGCATCAGCCGCTCTTTGATAAGGACTTCGGAGGGTCAAGCCAACGACTAGAAATCAGGCGCTACTTGGGAGGCAACCCAAGCGTTTTATATTTTAGTTATTTATTTTCATTTTAGTTGTTGCATTGAGTCCCGGTTTCGTGGTTATTTGATTTTGCTCAATTTCTTTTGTGCCAGGTGAGCATACTGGAGGACGGGAGAGATTGATGGCCTTAGGAGCTCGTACAATAGGAGATGATTGATGTCTACAACTACTACAATATAATCAACCAGGGGAGTTTTTATTTTATTTTTATTAAATTATTAATTATTAATAAATTTTTTTTTTTTATGCATGCATTTAGTTGTTTGGTTTTATCTATCTATTTAATTTTTCTATGTCGTCTAGTGCAATGGGGACATTGCACGACTTTAGTATGAGGGGGTGGGGTAGGTATTTTCTTTTAGTTATTTGGTATCATTTAAAAAAAAAAAAAAAAAAAAATTGGATGATGAAATTTGGTCAATGATGAATGCGAATTGATGATAAACATGCTCATTGATCTTGTTTCTTCATTAAGTTTTAGACACTCCTGTTGTTGAAGCATGAAATTTTTGCTTGAATGTTGAATATTTTTAAACACATGTTGTAACTAGTGAATTTTGTGAATAGTAGTGCAATTTTGAATTTTTGTGGGGAATTTGAGAAGCATGAGGTGTGAGTTGAACTTGAGTGCATGTCTATGAAATGAGTTACTAACCAGTGGCACAATAATGAATTAGACAATTTTTTTTATGGATTTGAATATGGAGTACATAGTGAAAATTGTGCACTTAAAAAAAAAAAAAAGTTTCTTGTAAAAAGGAACTATTAAAAAAAAAAAAAAAGGGAGATGTAAGGTGAGGGGGAGCCAAATAAAGGAATGAAATCCTATTCCTAGGCTAAAAAGTTGGAGATGTAAGGAGACGAGGAATGTCGGAAAAAAAAAAATCTGACAAGTGCATAATGAAAATGAACTGTGTATTCCCGTCTTTTAATCAATTGACTATACTCTGATAATAAGTGAATCATAATGTGCAAATATGAAGTCCTAATTAGTTGTACTTACTGGTTAGCAATGAGTGGAGACTGGAGCATGAAAGTGAACTTGCATTTAACATGTAAATCGAGTTATCTTGCAAATTTCAGGAATGAATCTACTTGAAAGACACGATACTGGAAACAACATTGCACTCACACACGTTCACGTTCAACGCATAAAAATTAGTGTGGAAATTTCAAGGGGTGTGCGATGACTTGTGTTGTACATTGATCAATGGAAAATATACTTAAGATTTGTTGATGCATGAGTTGAGCCATTACATATCATTGAATTAGTTTTCATTTTATTTTATTTATTTGATTTTTGTTTTTGTTTTTAGTTTTTGTTGTGTCTTGTCACCTATTTTGCTCGAGGGCGAGCAAAAGGTTAGTATGAGGGGGTTGATAGGACTCGTTTTTACGTGTTTTTAGTGTTAGTTTTGAGTCGCATTCATGCATCATATTAGTTTGTTTTAATTTAATTTAGCATTCATTTAGCATTATTTAGCATTTGGCTGATCTCGTGTATTTTGTGGTTGTTTTGTAGGAATTGGACCAAAAAGGGGAATTTTATATGCAGAGCAGCGAGAATGCCTCGCTAGGGCGGTCAAAAGACTTGATCGAGCAAAACTTGCACAGTAAAATCTCCAATAAAAATAAATAAAAATTCAGGCTCGAAATAATCGCAAGTGCACGATGTCAAGTTATAGTAAAACGTATAAGAGTACGAGTATCGATCCCACAGAGATTGATTAGACAAATTTACTTTAAATTAAATTCTTTAATTAATTAAAACGACAATTGAATTACTTATTAACTAAATTAATACTAAAACACTAAATTGAAACAAACACATTAAAAATAATATAAACTAAAATAATAAATAAGCGAGTGTTAGGATCTCGGTTCACCTACCCGTCGTTAATTTAATTAATTAATATCGACATTGATTTACGCTTTTGACAGGATTTCCTAAGCAATTAACATACTCTCTCGAGCCATGCTAAACTAATTCTACACGAAAGAATAATAAAATCTCTTTTATTATTTACTAACGGTGAATTGCATGTCGATCTATGAAATCCCTTAGTTTTCGCTCTACTGGACTATGACTACCAACGTGTATCCAACTTCATATCTCTATGTAAATTGTAGATCCACGAATTATGCTACTTGTTCCTATCGCAAGTTATTCTCTCGAACTCACCCACAATATTAGATATTATTAAAGTTAGCTAGGCTTTAACAATTCAATGTAAAATAATAGCACAATCAAGAATGAATCAAAAGTCGAGAATTAAATAATCAAACAACGGTTCGGGGTCGGATCCCCTAAATCCTAACTACAATAAAAGAGTAAAGAGAAAACGCTGTTGAGTTCTTGTTCCGGTTCCGTTGAGCTATCGCCTGCTACAGTGCTCTCCCTTCCAAATCGCGGCGCCTCTTCTCGTGTATTAGGTTAGGTGGTTTTATAGAGTCCATAAAATTTGGAAACAAATCTTCTCGGATTTCGTCGCTTGCTAGGGCGGCCACTTTTGACCGCTGGGGCGAGTGGTTCTCGAATAAAAATCCTTGGCCGCGTCTTTGGTCTCGCTGGGGCGGTCACTTTTGACCGCCCTAGCGAGAGGTTCGCGCAAATACTCCTCGGCTGGATTAAAATGCTCGCTGGGGCGGTCACTTTTGACCGCCCTAGCGAGGCATTCTCGCTGCTCTGCATATAAAATTCTCCTTTTTGGTCCAATTCCTACAAAACAACCACAAAATACACGAGATCAGCCAAATGCTAAATAATGCTAAATGAATGCTAAATTAAACTAAAACAAACTAATATGATGCATGAATGCGACTCAAAACTAACACTAAAAACACGTAAAAACGAGTCCTATCAACACACACACAATTCTCTCCATTTTTCTTCTTGTTTTGTTCTTCAAGTGTTGAAGAATAAAAATCATTCTCATTGAAAAATCTTCTAGTTTTTCTAGTGCAAAACTAGAAGGGGTTTACCTAGCTTGTGGTGGGCCTTATTTTGAAGGAAAAGGAGGAGGAGCTTGTAGACTTGTCTTCCACTTGAAGAGCTTTGTTGTTCACAACAAAGTTGGTGCCATTCATCAATCCTTGTGATTGATAGGTAATATCTCCTAAACATCCTATGCATGTTTTCGTTTTTGTAAATATTGCACATAAACATTGAGGTGGCCGAAATTTCTAGCATGAAAATTTAAATTTTTGACTTCCGTTGCGCTTCCGGCCACCGTAACCGGTCCGCTTTCACAAACGAGTATTGAAATGGCACCATTTGAAGCATTATACGGAAAGAAATGTCGATCGCCTCTTTATTGGGATGATATCTCTGAAGTTCCTGAGACTGGACCTGATATGATCAGAGATATGACTGAAAAAGTGAAATTGATTCAGAAGAAAATGAAGGCAGCCCAGGATCGACAAGCCAAATATGCCAACCTCAGACGACGACCGTTGGTATTTGAGGCTGGAGACCGAGTATTTTTGAAAATTTCACCTTTCAGAGAAGTTGTCAGATTTGGCAAGAAAGGAAAATTGTCTCCACGATATGTCGGACCCTATGAAATTCTTGAAAAGATAGGAAATCGTGCCTATCGATTAGCATTGCCGCCTTCATTGTCTGAGATACATGATGTCCTTCATGTATCGATGCTGCGGAAGTATCTCTCTGATGATTCTCACGTTATTCAGCCAGACGAGACTGAGCTGGATGAGACATTGAGTTATGTCGAGAAACCGATCCGGATTATCGATCGTAAAGAGAAACAGCTCAGAACAAAGACGATTCCTTTGGTGAAAGTTCAATGGACTCGTCATGGCACTGAAGAAGCTACGTGGGAGATTGAATCGGATATGAGACAGGAATTCCCAGCATTATTTCACTGAGGTAAATATGTACTCGATTGTAATTACATTCCTTCTTAATGATATGATTTGCTTATCGTTGATTTCGAGGACGAAATCGTATCTTAGAGGGGGAGAAATGTAATGCCCGAGAAATTTGATCCTAATAATCTTTAATTATTGAAAGATAATTTGATATGATTATGAAAAGATTAATCGGGACACGAAATAAGAGTTCATATAACTTGTGTAAGTTTTGGACAGAAGTAGTGGCGCCCGAGCGGTAGATTACGACCGCCCGAGCGCCAATGTTCTGTAGGAGAATGCTTCGGGCAGAAGAGATGGCGCCCGGGCGGTAATTTATGACCGCCCGAGCGCCAATGTGTAATTCCGAAGGAGCTTGGACAGAACATGCCGCGCTCGAGCGGTAGTTTAGCACCGCTCGAACGCCGCTTGAAATGAATGAAATTCTGGAGAAGACACGTAGTGAATTGCATGCAATATATATATATATATATATATATATATATATATATATATATATATAGATATATATATATATATATATATATATATTTGTGCATTCAGTTTCGAAGGAAACCAAGAGGAAAAGGGAAAAACGAAACCCATTTTACGACTTTGATTTTAGAATTTGATTTACGAGAAATCCGTCCGTTTGATTTGAAATCCGACTTCGGTACCGAGTTCCTAGCAATGTAGGCTACAACTTGACGTAAGTTTTACTATGTTTTGACATGCTTTGAAATTATGATATTGTCAGAATTGAATGGAACTCATATATGACGTTCTTGACATGTTAGACATCGTAGAATCGAAGTCAGATTGAGAAACGGACTGATTATGGAATTGTTATGAATTTTTAGGGTATATTGAGTTATACCAGACAGATTTGGATTATGATTGAATTACAGATTGTAATGGATATGAGTTATAATTTGTAATTGATGTCTGTTGATTGGTATTGACGGAGATACTGAGATTGTGCCGTTATGCCGTTGATTTTGAATTGAATCAAGATTGATCAGATTGTTATTGATTTGAAAGGTATACTAATATGAGATTATTGGTATTGTCATTGCCAGACAGACTGTAAGTTCAGGACTACGACTGAACCAGAAACCGACGAAAGAAATGTATAAGTCAATGTGGTATTGGGAGATCGACTTGAGTCGGTTAGACTTGAGTTTCCCTAAATCACATACTTTACTTTATTGCATTAATATTGCATTGATTTGATTGATATACTTGTTCTCTTGATTTTAGATAGCAGGTATTAGACGAGTAGTCTTATGACAGAAGTGCCTGGTGGTGGGATCACCACGGGCACATTGCACGATGTCATGAGATATGGTATTGGCGGAAGTGCCATAGTGTGCTACTGGATAATTGGTTATCGATGTGGATAGAATTATAGCTCATTCTATTACTGGTGATCAGTATTGTATCGATGTGGATAGAATTATAACTTCTTCTATTACTGTTGATCGATGTTATATCGATGTGGATAGAATTGGAGTTTCTTCTATTACTGGTGATCGATACTGTACTGATGTGGATAGAACCAGAGCTTCTCTATTACTGGTGATCGATACTATATCGACGTGGATAGAACTGGAGTGTTTTCTATTACTGTTGGTCGATATGGAATGCCAATGTCTGGAAACCGGGATCCCTAGGCTAGGATTGAATCTAGTCTGAGTCGTGGAGTCACGAGCCTTTGTCGACAGTTTGATATTGATTATGTTTCAGATATTGATACATATCTTTGTTACCTGATTACATGCTTTATATTTGTTTATATGATTGCATGTTTCGTTGATTTATACTGGGATTATATTCTCACCGGAATTATCCGGCTGTTGTCTTGTCTGTATGTGTACATGACAACAGGTGGGACAAGTTCAGGGTTGAGGAGATGAAGAAAAATCGTGATTAGAGTGGAGATTCCGGACTTTGATTTTGATATATAATAGGGTTTGAACACTTGACATTAGTTGTTAAACCTTAGTTTAGTTGGAATGCATGCAGTACAAGACTTGTATTGTATTTTATATATACTGAGATGTATATATGTTTGATTTCACTACGTTCCGCATTTTTTTTAAAAAAAAAAATTTAGACCCTGTTTTTAATTGATTAATTAGTCCCAATTATGATTAAGAACTTGATTAGCGTCCGGGTCCCCACACTATAAGTGTCGCAACTATACCCAACCTCGCCACCTGATGACTCTCCTGGAGCCGGTAAACGAGTCAAAGCACAGCCCTAGCATATAGAGCCTCAGTGTTGTCTCGGGTCGTAAGGACTAATGGTGTACAATCATAACCACGGACTTATCCTCTCGATGAATGATAACCACTTGGAAAGTCCGAGGGAGGGTTGTTCGGTATAATCATCATATGACTACACATCTGTATGTTTGGACATCTCTATGCCCTTACCAAGAAACGCAGTACACAACATCACAGATGCTAGTCTCGAGCTCAAGCGACATTTATCCATGTTTTAGGCGGCTGAATCGACTAGGAACGAATTTAGAATATGCAGTGTTTACAAATGAGTTTTAACATCGAATTACGATTCATTTGTATTAAAGCATAATCAAGGACTTTATCTATGCTGCTTGCATGGGTATACAGATAAAGTATAACGAAACCATTAAAAAGTAAATTATATTAAAATAAAGATTGCTTATTACACTTGAGTCAATAAATTCTCTAGCCAACCGTTGGCTTGCAGGACATCTACTCTAACAGTAGTAACTTATGCCTCCACCAAGAAAGTAACTCTCTTACCCATCAAGTGGAAAACAGGTGGAAAATGATTAATTGATAATTGATTATACAATATTTGCCTGCATTGTTATGGCTGCATATTGTAGGTTCCCATCTAAACATTTTATTTATTTTTTATAAATACATAGTCATCCTTGTTTGCTGGTGCATCATGGTTACGTTTCGATCTATTTATTAAAAGAGAAATTAACTCTTTACGTAAATTACACCTACAAATTTGTCCTAACTAATTCACAGCCTCTAGAAGCTTCGATGATTACACGGATATCTTTAAAGTTCTGATTTAATTAACATTAAGTTTTCACATCTTGTAGTCTTGTGTGTGAAGCGATTAAATGTAAAATAATGGCATTTTAAGGGGATCCAGATCCTGAAACTGTTAACCACAGTTCACTGTGGAAAATGAAAAATCAGACGAAAATATCGATTGAACAAATAAAGGAAGAACGAGAACAGGTACTTGAGTACATTCCTACAAACTACATAAGTTGTATAAATAAACACTGGTCATTTTCACCGAGCATACACCTGTCAAACTACTATCTTGTTAAAGAGCCTACAGTTACAAAAAATGATGGTTCACGGTCAGTGATAAACGCTGAAAAATACCAAAAGGGTTCATCAGAGCTTGTGTTTGCTTCTGCAATTGGAATTGGAATTGGAATTGGCTAGTGATAGTTGCTTCACAACTTCTCTCATACATGGTCTCCGGCTTGCCTCCTTTTCGGTACATCTCAAGCCTAATAAAAGCATGAGCTTTACTTGCTGCTGTATATTTGAATCCAAGAATCCATCCAACAGGTCTGAATCTACAATCTTCTCTATATCTTCTGTTGTGTTCCACATGGATCTTACCCACTCCACAATATCCATTTCCCCACCAAACGATGGATCTAAAACCTTCTTTCTGGTTATCAGTTCCAACAAAACGACGCCATAAGCATAGACATCAGACTCCTTGCTACTTTTGGTGGAGAAGGCAATTTCTGTAAAAAAAAAATCACATCAAATATTAGAATCGTGGTTCTCATGGATATGTTTATATCTTATCGGTTACTGAAATACCCCGCCAAACATCACATTATTAGATTTTTTTTGATAGCTTTATGATACTACACAAAGAACTCCTCTCACAAGTCGCGGCAATCAATTTAATGCAGGAGCCTGCTATCCAGTGTTGGACTTGTGCAGGCTCGTGGTTCTAAGTCGTGACGGATACTATAGCAAATAAAGTAATGGAATGATAAATAAAAACAAAATTTAACCTGGAGCCATATAGCCAGTGGTTCCCTGGATCACGCTCGATGTAGTTGAAGCAACAGACTGATCCAAGAGCTTGGCAATGCCAAAATCCGAGATATGAGGCTCCATATCTGCATCCAGTAAAATGTTCATCGGTTTGATATCTCGGTGGATGATGGGAGGATCACAGTCGAAATGGAGATACGATAGTCCATGGGCAGTGCCAAGGGCGATCTTGTATCGAATGTTCCACTCCAGCAACGGTGGAGGACTTGTTTCATGCAAAACATCATGAAGACTTCCATTTTTCATGTAACTATACAAGATTAACCCGTACTCCTTTCTCAACCAAAAATCTTCGAGTCTCACAAGATTACGATGTCTGACCTTCCCGATGGTCTCTATTTCTCTAACAATGCTGGTATTTTTCCCCTTGAACCCCAAAAATCCAAGCTTCTTCACAGCATACGCTTTATCCGGACCCAGTGTCACCTTGTATACCGTTCCATGTGCTCCCCTCCCAATAATATATGTATCTTTGAGGTTCTCTGTGGCTTCCAAAATTTGATTCAGCAGTGAGGAAGCACCTTCTTTGGCGGAGACTGGCAAATTCTGTTCCTTAGCTTTGTGCTGCAAACACACGTAAGAAATTCCAGAAACCAGAATCAATGCCAAGAGGAATGATACTGAAACTACCATAGTGATATCAACTTTCCTGAGGCCACCTCGTCTACTCGATTTCAGCTGACAAGATTTGATGGGGACAGGGCTGTTTCCTACGCAATTGAATTCACCTTCAGGATGACAACTGAAACAGAGGTTTGGGTTGCCCACAAAAGATGATGGAGTTGTGATAACAAATTTCAACATTGTAGGTGGCACGGGACCGATGAAAAAATTGTGGGAAATGTTGACCTCAAGCAAAGAATGTAGTTCACCAAGGGCGTCCAGGCTTCCAGACAGATTATTAAAACATAAATCTAATTGTTCCAGTAGTGTTAATTTTCCCAGTTCCATAGGAACATGACCTGTCATTCCATTATAGCTCAAATTCAAAGATCTAAGGCTTTGAGCATCATCTTCCAAACCAATGTTAGGACTAATGGTCCCACCTAATAAGTTTGCGCCAAGATGCAAAGAAGAAAGCTTTTTAAACTGAAACAAAAATTCTGGAATTCCCCCAGTGAATCGGTTCTCGCTAAGATCCAAGTTGTTTAGTTCCGTGAGGGTTCTTAGGCTGAGGGGAATCATGCCATTTAACTGATTATGCCTAACATCAAGGCTTGACAATTTATAACAATCCGATAAAGATGATGGAAGCAAACCTTCAAAAGCATTGTAAGACAGATTTAATGCCTCTAGATGAACAAGGCTTCCTAGCTGAGAGGGCATACGACCTGTGAATTTATTGATGGATAAATCTATAGAGGTTATGTTTTTGAGGTTACCTAAGCTTGAGGGTATTGATCCACTTAAACTGTTATTGCTAAGATCCATGAATAGAATGTTTGGATTCTCAACGAACTCGGGGAGGATACCTGTAAGCTTATTCTGTTTGAGTATTAATCTGGCCAAAGTAATGCAACTTCCTATATCAGAAGGGATACTTCCTTGAAAACGATTCTGACCCAATAAAAGCTTCCTCAGATGCTTATTGATGCAAAGGTTTGGAGGAATAGGGCCGGTGAAGTAGTTTCTGGTGAAGTCCAAGAGAGTCAAGTTACTATTAATTCCAAGTCCTTGAGGTAAAGCTCCAGTAAACTGATTGTCAAACAAGGAAACGTTTCTCAACTGCTTCAACTCGACGATTTCTTCTGGTATCTCACCGGTAAGATTATTCTGATACACAATAAGATTCTGAAGACTTTGAATCTTCCACACACTGATAGGGATTCGTCCACTCAAATGATTGGTATAAAGCATGAGTGTGTGAAGCTCGTTTAACATTCCTAATTCACTTGGAATCATACCCTCGAGACGGTTTCCATACAACTGCAAGTCATTCAAGACCTTGCATTTACTTAATTGAGGCGGTATTGCTCCAGATAACAGGTTAGCAGACAAATAAAGCAGCCTCAGCTCAGTTAGTTGACCCAGAGAAGAAGGGACAGGTCCGGTTAGGCCACAATTAACAGCAGCAAGACTTGTCAAACTGCTGTAATTGCCCAAGACTGGTGGAACACGTCCACTGAATGGATTGTTTGATAAGACCAGAACCTGCAATTCTTTGAAACTACCCATACCCAATGGAATCCTGTCTTTCAAATTGTTATCGCTCACATCTAAATACGCAAGAACCTCGAGAAAGTTCAAACTATAGGGCAGTGAACCTTCTAGCAAATTATCATTTAGGTAGAGATCTTTCAAAGAGCTGCAGTTCCCTATGGATGAAGGGATAGTTCCAGATAACTGATTGGATCCCAGATACAGAAATTCAAGCTTACTCGTGTTCCCAACATTGTCCGGGATCGAACCACTCAGCATGTTGTTACTGAGGTAAACTGTATTCAAGAATGGACTTTGAAACAAGGCTTTAGGAATTCGGCCGGTGAGAGAATTAAAAAAAATACTTAAATACTTCAATCTCGGCAAATTTCCCACACTTTCTGGGATTTCACCAGAAAAGCTGTTGCCAGATAGATCTAAATATTCAAGAAAACTACAGTTGCCTATTTCCTGAGGAATTGAACCCAAGAAATCATTGTTACTTGCATCAATTGCTCTCAAGCTGTTTAAATGCGCCACTTCTGGCCCCAGTTGTCCTGAAATCCCCAAGCTAGACAGGTTCAATCCAACAACAGAGCTGCGGCGATTACAATGCACCCCAACCCATGAGCAAGGAGTGGAATCAGAAGAAATCCAGGTGAGTTTGATGGATGGAGGCACTGATTTCCAGTGCCTAATCAATGACAACAAGGCTGTAGAATCCAAACTCATAGCACAAGAACAGAACAAGAAAAGCATACAGAAACAGACCCATTTCATGTTAACTGAGCTGAAGTGCGAAAAACACAAAACCGGAATCAAAGTGTGAAATTAGAGAAAAACAGCTTGGAATTAAGTGGGAGAGAGAGGTGACAAGACCAAATGTTGAAAGTCGGTTGACGCTTTTCAGGTTTCAGCGTTCACAGCGTGTGAACGCTGACACGATAGTTGAAAATTTTTAGTGCTGTCTTTCTTTATAACTAATTAATGGAGGAACACGTAGATTCCATTTCAGAATTTTTTTTATGTTTTTATTATTTTGTGGTGGTGATAACTGATAAGCATCAATTATATTTATTATTAATTTTTAATAAAATATTACCATATTTAGCTAGTAATCATTGTTTTGTGTAGCCAAAAATGCCATCCACTGTATCAAATTCTTTCGTTCTTTGAATGAATGAGTTATAGTTTTCAATCTACTTTCCCACATTTTATCCTACTTGCATGAAGTACCATGTATGAAAATATCAATTATTATATAAAAAAATTACGAATTTGATTTTTTTTAAAAAAAATTTTGAATCATATTGTTGTTTATCTTGTTATGTTAGACAAATAAAATAATTAAAAATTTATATAATTTAATTTTAAAAAAAATTCCCAAATTAAAATTCAAGCTTTTGATTTTATGTTATGTAATAAATTTTAATAAGTATAATATATGAAACGAAATGAACTAAAACAAATTATATATATATATATATATATATATATATATATATATATATATATATATATATATAAACACCACGTATAAAACATATAACAACTTAAAAATCAACCAAATTAGGGATTTTATTAATGTACAAATCATAATTTACAGAAGTGAAACACACCAACGACAAATAATTATCAATTTAAAATACTTATGAGTAACTTATCAAAACAATATCAAAATTAATAAAATAATATTATTGATAGTAAAATATAACATATAATATTAAATTTAAATATTATTTAACCTACTACTAGTAGAATTTTTTTAGAATTCTATATTATAAATAATTAATTTTATATTATAATCGATCTTTTGTAGACTACATTGATAATTATTGATGATTCTTAATTTCTTATTAAATACAATTTTAAAATAATAAACAAATAAATATATGTAATGAAATACATATTTAAATAAGATTATATAGTAAATATCAAATAAACTCATAAAATAATAATTAAATATAAATTTTAAACTACCGATATAATTTTTAATATAAAAATTTGAAATATAACTAAAAAAATAAACTTTTATAAAAAATGATATTATTTGTGTTTGTTGAATTATTTAGCTTGATTCAAAATAAATAAATAAATATATTAAAATATCATATGTAAAAGTTTTAATAGTTTGACAAATACAAATCAATTATCATTATAATTTATATTTATTATAAATATTATATCATATATTTATTTTTTAAGTAGAAAATAATTTACGTGTTTTTTAATTACTCATTAGTATCACTTTTTCGTGCATTATATATTTAGAGTTTTGATTGATGATTGATTTTAACGAACAGATACATGTAAATTTTTAGTTATACAATTTAATAAAATAATCATGCCTATAACGTATATATTTGTGTAAAAAAATTTCTTCAGATTATTTTGATTGTGTTAATAATGCTTGAACTTTCTTTTTGTTAGTAGAATTTTCAGCAAGTCAATCAGTGTGACTGTGCAGAAGTAGGCTTACTGAAACTGGTTTGAAGAAATGGCTATTCAGTTTGGTGGTTAAGAGAAAATAAATTAAATGATAAAGGAACGCAATAATGTTTATGAATGTTCAAAGATTTCAATACTCTTACGTCACCATTTTTCTCAAAGAAGTTTTGTACTCAAAGACATTGGTAATTACAAGTAATTTGAAATTACCAACCTCAGTAGGACTTAACAATGTCTAATTGAGACTCTTAGGAAATTGAAAAACTTAGAGCATTAGAGTTTCTTGCTCACAACTTATACGAACAAAACAGAAGAATTATGTGCACAAATATGATCCTTGATATGACCAGATAAATAAAGAATCAATGTGTGCTTTTTTTTTAATCTGACTACTTGTAATATTTTTGCAAAGAGATGTGGCTTTCTTTTCAGTCTAAGATTGTTGTTGTTGGCTGGTTCAATTGATCTTATATATAGTCTCAATCTTCAACGAAAACTTTTACAAAAAAATATATAAAATGGCCCTACTTCTAAATTCATTTAATTTACACTAGTATTTTTCCAAACAATATTCTTAATTCATACAACATGCATAATTAATTCATCATAAATAAACTTGCATAAAGTCAAATAAATGAATTCCATAATATCCATAATCATTCATGTGTAATAAATAAAATAAGCAATAAAAGTCTAAAATGTAACTCAAGAAATTGTAGCATCCTAACAATCTGGAAATAAAAGTAATAATCCATAAAATCTTCAAAATCTTTAACATATGCGGAATTTCTAGGTCCTCGGGTATGCACTGTGCCTCCTAGATGACTCGATAGTCCGCATCTCACGTGTAAGGTCATAAGTGCGATAACGTAATCTAACTGCATACAAATCTAGAAAAATTAGAAAATGCTTAATTAAATTATTTTAATTGCATTTATTAAATGTTGTAGGCATGTTTACATGTTTAAAATATAGTTTTCACCAAGATGCATAAAATTGTGTTTTTAAAGGTTATCCGAGACGCGATCGAGGAACGGAAATCGTGGACCATAAAGGAAAAATATTTTATTAAATTATTATTTTTAATTAATTAATATATGGTATATTTTATATGATATTTTCAAAAATGGTACTTTTCAAGATGTTACTCGTCAAGTCGTATTTTAAACCGGTGATCAAATTTTGACGAAAATAATGACTTTTTGGGAATTCGACTAATATTTTCAAAAATTTTCTTAAATGAAATATTTACCTGCACTAGATTGGGCCTAATGGGCCTATTATACTGAGGTTATTGGGCCTAAACTCCTACCCAATTATTTATATCAAAAGATAAAGTTTTTTAAACCCAAACACTTCAAACCACATGTTTAAACACTAGAAACCTAAGGCTTGTTCCACCATCAGCACACAAACACACACCACATGTTTTTTTTTTAAAAGTTGTTCACGTGGATTTGAAGGAATTTCAGCAAGGTCTTCTCCCCCGTCTCTCTGTCATCGTCCCTCGCGTCAAGGATCAAATTCGTGTGAGAAATATGCGAAGACACACCTTAATCTTCCTTTACTCATAGTTCATACACTATTATGTGTATCTAACATGATTTCGTGAAAAATATGATACACTTTCTTATATTTTTGTTTTTATGGCAAAACTTGAGTTTTTATGTTTTTAAATTCATGTTTATGATGCACAAAGTGGCTGCCATGATAGGGCTATGGGAGTAGACATTTTTCAACATGTTTAAGGGTTCATAGATGCATAGCTAAGGAACTATGGTTTGCGTTTTTCATCTTAGGAGGGAGCGCTGCTAGCTGATGTTTGAGATGCATTCAAGGGCCCTAAGGGGGTCTAGTCATGGTCCTAGATAGGCTAAGGAATGGCTGGTGCAAGGGCTAGGGCATGGGATGCTAGTTGAGGGGACGCGCAAGGCTTAGGTCATGAGTTAAGGGCTGTCCACGTGAAAGGGATGTAGGGCCTATTCCATTAGCTTGATAAGGGCTCGAGTATGGTCCTAGGTGTGGTTGCATAGGGGCTGGTTGGGTCGACCAAGGGCTAGGAATGAAGGGGCATAGAGTTTGATCAAGCTAGGGTTCGAAAAATAAGTGAAAAATTTCCAGCAAGGTTCTAGACTTGTTCAAGGGTTTTAATCGATTTGGTTAGGGTTTTATAGGGTATATTAGGTGTTAATAAGCTATGGTTGAAGTTTGGTTAAGTTTTGAGTCAATTCAGGTTAAAACCGGGACGTACGATTAAATTTGAAAACGAATCAGGAAATTAGTCAAGGAACTTACGTTTACGTCTAAGGAATGTTTATGAGTATATTTTAAGTTGTTATGTTAAGTTTAGATGTATTCGGGTTGTTATTTTAAGGTCTAAGCGTAAATTGGGAGAGTTAGGGTTTATGGGGCAAAATGGTATTTTACACTAGTAGTGCCCTGAATGCTGTAATGAATGATAAAAAATTTATTTTGAAAGTTAATGATAATGTCAAAAGACGTGTTGCATGCTTGGTTTAAAAGAAAAAAAATATTATTGCATGTATTTTTCTGAAGTGATGGAAACGAGGAAAAATGTTTTGAAATAAGGGATTTAAGTGTGATGGTAAGGAAATGGGGATTTGTGAGTGACGAGTCCCAGAGGGATAATGTTAATCGGAGAATGCCTCAGAAGGAGCCCGATGACCAAATTTCCATCCAAATGATATGATGATATATAAGGCCAAGGCTCAGTTGATGGGTGAGAGTGTCGCTGATGTCCCCGCATACTATAGGACAAGGCACATAACAGAAAAGTGGTTAATGTTGCCTCGCCGCCTGGTAACTTGGTTACAGCTGAGATTGATCAATCAACCAAAGGATGAAAGGATGATCATAATTCATGAACGTAATTCACCTTAAAGGAAATGCATATGTATATATTTATGATGAAAGGAAAAAGGTTTAAAGTTTACGCAAGTTTATGAAAATCTATTTTTATTAAAAGTATTTTTCACTGTCGCATGTTAACATATATATATTACTTGTTATAACGGTTAAGGTTTGCTGAGTCAGTAGATTCACTAGGTGTGAATAATGCAGGTCAACATGATGTTTATGATGATATGGGAGAACTTGATAGTTGAACTAGTTAGACTGATAATGCACATAACCCGAAGATCTTCATTAGTTTTTCGGCATTAGTATGATTTTAAAAGATTTTATGACATTTATGACATTTTGATGCTTTTGAGTAGTTTTTAGAGGATTTAAGATGCTTATGCCATTTTGAAAATTTCTAGTTTAGGTTTGATTTGACGGTTCGCGATTATAATGCTTCCTAGACGCACACTTAGTACTGATAGGAAAGCTGATAATAATGAGTATCGTATAGAGAATGCACCCCCATCTCCCAACGAGGATGCTGCTACGCGTGTGCTGGAGGGTATGGCACGTTTCTTTGAGCAGTAGGCTCTGAAGCCACAACACGATGTGTATGATCAGTTCCGAAGGCTGGGTCCGAAGGCGTTTTCAGGAAACACCGACCCATATGTTAGATTAGATCACTTGAGGTGCACTTCTATTACCTGAATATGGATGATACTGACCGAGTTAGGTGTGCTACTTATATGATGAGAGATGATGCTTCTCTTTAGTGGGAAAGGGCTGAACATGGTATTAATCTAGCCACCGTCACTTGGGTGCAATTAAAGAACACTTTCTATGATAATTATTTTACTGCTGACGTCCTAGGACTTTTGAAGAGGGAGTTTATGAGTCTCCATCAGAAAGACATTTATGTGGCTGAATTTATTAGGAGTTTTGATATGGGTTGTCACTTTGTGCCCCTCATTGCTAGAGACGCTGCTGAGAAACTAAGGCACTTCTTGGATTGCCTTCGACCTACTATACGTCGTGATGTGATGTTGATGTGACCAGCGGATTATGCAGTTGTCACTGCTTGTGCTTTCCAAGCTAAGAAAGCCTCGAATGATACTGATTTTGAGATGCAGCGCAAGAGGTAGCAGGACCAGCATAATTCTCAGGCAAGTAAGCGGAAATTTATGGGACCTCCTGAATCTCAAGGGCGGCAAATGCCCCAAGGACAGTTGAAGAAACCGAGGCAACAGAAGCCACCACAGTTTGGAGCCCCAAAACCTAAAAAGAGGCCACTGTGAAAAGAATGAAATCGCCTACACTCTGGCAAGTGCATGTGGGGAACATACAAGTGTTTTATTTGCAAAGAGGAAAGACATAAAGCCATGGATTTCCCAAAGAAGAAGGGACCCACTGTTGGCAGATCTTATGTCATGCATGCTGAGGAGGATGAAACAGATCCAGACACGACTCTGATTACTGGTAACCGAGTTGTTTAACATTTTTATATTTCTTTTATCACATAAAATGTTAAATTTGTTATTGCAATTAATTTAGATAATAAGAACTTAGAGAAAAATAGGTTGCAAGCTCTACTTGAGTTGAATTTAAGGGATGACATTGAAAATTATAGAAATTGGGCATAAAAATAAGCTTTTGTACTGCAAAGGAATGAATTGAACCAAATAAGAATTTTAGGGCTTAAAAATGAAGGGACCGAAAAGTTAAAGGACCAAAGTGCAAAACCAAAAGTTTAAGGATTAAATTGCACTAGGCCGAGAATTTCAGGGGTCAAACTGTTAAATTTAAGAAGTCCAGGGATTGAAATTGAGATGACAAAAATTCTAAGGTGAAATATGGAATTTTCAAAAATTCAGAGACTAAATTGCAAGCTTTTTATAAGTTTAGGGGCTGCATATATTTTAAAAAAAAATGAGTAGTGAACGTTTTATCACGACTCAAAATCATCATCACCAGCAACCATTCAAACCTAATGAGTTTAATGGCTCAGCATGCTCAACTTTGATATAGCAAGTACATATTTATACAATCACATGCGTAAAAATTACGTTTACTAAAAATAGATATGTCATGCAAATACGAAACTTTCAAAGATATATGACTTTTGAAATCATTCATAAATATGAACTTTTCCATTTACAATAACATTTTTAAATGACGTCCGATCATCGATAGTGATAACATTCAGTCGATTGATCAATCTATAAACCATAGTACTAGGCCGCTGGGTTCAACGTCCACTTCTTCGACGATCCCTCCGACTATCATAAAATAACTTCACAATTCACTTCTTTAATGGGTCCATTATTATTGAGATTCCCGCCCTCGTTTTCGACGGTTCACTCCCTTTTCATTGCAAGGTCACCATTCCCGTTTTCAACGGATCCCCTACTAATTCAAAATATTTTCCTTATTTTATCATTTCATAAAAATATGCATAATTTTCCATATTCCTTAAAACTTCCAAAAAAATAACTTATATCATTTGTTACATCGAGACTGCTAAAAATAGCGTAAACATGCATATATGTTAAAACTTCTGAAAATAGCATATATCATGAATATACCTTAAAAATTCTAAAAATAACATTTAACATGATATAAAATTGTTCTAGAAAGTTGAAAACCGCCCTCGACTTAACTCGAACCGTCAACACACGACTCAACTCAATACGTAACTGGACGACCCCGAACTTTGACTTAATGATAACGACACAATTTCATAATTTTAAAAATACCAAAAATATCCAGAATCTTGCTGGAAATTTGACCTCTGAACCTATGTTTCAAAAATGACTCGATTTGCTTACCGAACAACTTTTTTACCCCCATTTTCACGTTTTCGGGCAAACAAATGACCAAACTATCCTTCCGACTTGAACCAACCCAAGGCTATAGGTAGGAAGAAGGAATTGATTATGATGAAACGTACGCTCCAGTAGCTCGACTTGAAGCAATCACAATATTCCTTGCCTACACATCCTTCAAGAACTTCAAAGTATATCAAATGGATGTGAAAAGCACGTTCCTAAATGGCCAGTTACAAGAAGAGGTTTATGCCGAAAAACCATGAGGTTTTGTAAATTATCTATTCCCTGGCCATGATTATCATCTTAACAAAGCATTATAGAGTCTTAAAAAAAGGTCCAGAGATGGTATGAGACCTTATCAAAATTTCTAACTGATCATGATTTCATTGCAGGAACAGTTGATAAGACACTGTTCAAATTCTCAAAGAAAGATCATACCTTACTTGTTCAAATCTATGTTGATTATATTATTTTTGAGTCAACTAACCCCAAATTATGCGAAAAGTTTGCTAAATTAATGCAGGATAAATTTGATTTGAATATGATGGATGAACTGACATTCTTTCTCGGTTTGTAAGTGAAGCAACTGGGAACTGGTATCTATATCAGAAGACTAAATATACTAAGGAACTGATAAAGAAATTTGGCATGGAAACATGTTCAGCCGCATCTACTCTCATGAATTCATCGATTAAACTAGATAAAGATGAAGCAGGAATAGCAGTTGAAATGACACTCTATAGAGGTTTAATAGGTTCATTATTATACATAACCACTAAATGTCCTCATATTATGTTTGTTGTATGTTTATGTGCTAAATTTCAAGCTAATCCTAAACAATCGAACTTCTTAGCTGCAAAACGCATATTGAAATATCTGAAAAGCACATAAAATTTGGGCTTATAGTTCAATTTAGTTGAATATTCAGATGCAGATTAATAGGATGTAAGCTTGATAACAAAAATACAAATGGATCATGTCATTTTTTAGGAGACAGACTGATCTCATGGTTCAGCAAAGGGCAAACATCCATTGCCACTTCCACAACTGAAGCTGAATATCTAGCCACTGGAAGTTGCTGTGCTCAACTGCTCTAGATTCAGAAACAACTGAAAGACTATGGAGATATTGCTGAAAAAGCATCAATCTTCTGTGGTAACACCAGCTCTATTGTGATTACATATAATCCAGTTCTTCATTCTAGGACCAATCATATTTTTTAGTATCGGTTTGGGTTGGTAAAGTGTTTAGAAAGGGGGTTGAATAAACACTTTAGCTTTAAAATTCTGTTTTAAAATTATGAATCAGTTCTTTGAGGAACTGATCCGAGAATCTTGTGTATAGATATAAATCATGCAACTTAAACAAGTGCGGAAAAAGACTGAAATATAGATTGAATACTTTAAATGGATATAGCTGATAACTGAAATGAACACGAGAATTTTTCTGAATGTTCGAAGACTTCAAATGCTCCTACGTCACCACTTATATCACGAGGATATGATTTCATTAAAAGACTTTGATTTATTACAACAGTGTGTAATAATCCACGTCAGTTGGTCTTACACACTGCCAAACTGAAACTCTTAGTATAACCCTTCTTATACAGTTTTTAAAATTTAAATATGCACTAATTCGTAGTCTGAATGCTACTGATAAATACAATGAATGTAGAGCTTGAGTATGCGATCAAAAATCTTGAGAATATATTGTATCGCAACTGATTGATTTAATCGCTTTGAATTTCTGCTTTTAAAAAGAAACGTCTACTAATTTTTTTTTCTTTAAGCTACAATTCGAAAATAAACATTTACAAGCATGCTTGCAATAACTGTTGTAAATCACCATTTTTAAAATAAGAGAAATTTGAAACTGAAAATTATTGCAGTTAAAAATATTCTCAAAACCCCTTTCGAATCATCAGCGTAAAAAGAAAAAATAGTTTGAAAATTCCAATAATCACTCTTATCTCGTAAACATGATGTGCGGAAGAAATAAGGTCATTAGGTTAGCGTGCACACATCCAGCCCTGCCTACTCAGTCTTCGGTACCTCCAATCTCCTGATCAATATGCTCACCTATATCATTCACACCTAGTGAGTAAGACTCAACACACCTATAACGTTATAACGAATACATATACATAACATGCAACATGAAAAGTACTATACTCAACATACATTTCATGATCTTAAATGCGTAAACGTAAACATATCATATAAATGCATAACATTTCAAAACATGTCTCATCCTAAATATCATATACGTACACGTTTTCTTGATTGAATTAAGTCTGTTAGTCGTGACTTTCGTATCAGTTCTATCGTATCAGATCTATTCCATGGATCCATCTATATATAACTGTGGTACCCGGTGGCGGTGACATTAGCGACAGTATTACCCATCCACTGAGCCGTGGCCTTATAGTTCATCATATACTTATATCGTCAGTCAAAACCAACTCTTATCCTTAAAAAACATCATTATTTTCATCACTTATCAAAATCATGCACATACTTAGTTTTTCCTTAAAATCAAGCATGCATTGTATTTTCATAATTACATAAAATTCATATTCGTGATACATAAAGTTTAAAAACATAATAAATTTATGATCAGGGCACTGCCAAGACTAGAAACTCGAACCAGGTGCAAAATGATCATTTTCTCCTAGAAACCCTAAATGACTATTTTACCCCTAGACCTCCGAATTTCGACCCGAAGCCAACCAAACTCCTTAAAACACCTAAAAACATAATAGTAAGCATTTCTTATACGTAAAATCGAGCCCGTTCCAAAACTTATACGATTCTTTTTAAAACTTGGACCGAGATTTTAACCCGAATTTCAACCAAAATTTTCCCAACTTGAAATACGACTTCAACCTACATGTCCAGCCCCTAAACCATACATTCCATACCATGTATGAATTACGATCCATACCCAAAGGTTGCTAGAAATTTCCAGCGTCTCACGAACTTCAACCCTAGTCCACAAAACGTGCAACCCTTCGACCCTAGGCCCTAACAGCTCGTTCCAGCCTTGCGCATACCCTTCCTAGCCCACCTTAGGACCCTCCTGGATCGACCAAAACCAAGCTCACAGCCCCATGCACACTGCATGATGCACACAACCGCTAGCCACCCACAATGCCCCAACCCAGAACAACCTTAGCACCCATCTCTCAAACGACCTCTTCACTAACTCCAGCCATGTTCGAGCCATCCTAAGCCATGGCTCAGAACCACCAGAGTCTGGTCCAGGACTAGGGACGACCCCTACATAGCCGACGCACCACATCCTCTCGATCTAGTTGCCTAGCTGCTAGGGTATTCCAACCAATCCGCTCGTCCCACACCTAGACCAACCAAGCTTCGAGTCCAGCACTTAGACACTATCTTACTTGACGTGTGAAACCCCTTAGCAACGTAACTCGGCAGTCCCCTTGCACAAGAATAATAAAAACGTGAGTTATATGTGTAAACATGCGGATTTCATGACAAACCAAATGCATAAACGATTTAACATTCAAGAACTATGAAACAGAAACGTCCACTACTCGTTTTTCTTTAAAATATAATAGAAAAAAATACCTAACTTATTCCATTTGGCCGAAACACTTATACATACATACATATATATATATATATATATATATATATATATATATATATATATATATATTTGTATTTTTGACACCCCTTCAAAAATAAATCAACCAATTATTATGAAAATCCAAAAGGAAGTAATTTCAAACCATAAAGTCGTAAAACATCAACCAAACCTAACTTTAACATTTTAAAAATATTTAACTCTAACATACTCTCAAAAACATATCAAAATCATCATAAGTCTTAAAATCATAAAAGTAACTCAATTCATTTAGCATAAATATTAAACATAAGTCATAAACGTAAGTGCGGAAAACTAGCTCTGGTCCTCGGGTTGTGTGCACCTTCAGTCCAGCAAGATCAAACATCAAGGCACCCATTAACATCAAACTCATGCTCACCTGCATCGATCATACTTAGTGATTCTATTGACTCAGCAAACCTTAACCATGATAACCAGTAATACATATACATCCACATGCAACAGTGAAAATAACTTTAATTAAAATAGTTTTTCATGAATATGCATAATATAAGCATTTTTCCTTTCATCATAAACATTTTCCTTTCATCATATACGTATATGTTTCCCTTCGACTGAATTCGGATTGTTAATTGTGACTTTTTTATTACCTGTAGGTCGATGCTTCCATCTACGCGTAACTACAGTACTGGGCGGCAGAGACATCAGCGACACTCTCACCTGTCAATTGAGCCTTGGCCTATCATATCATTATATAATGTCAATGGAAATACGATCGTTGAGCTCCCTCCGGGGTCTTTTCCCTCACGTTATCTCAATCATATCATCCTATCATCGTATTAGCTACAATCACTTCACCTCCTCTAACGTTTCATATTTTCATCACTTATAAAAATTCATGCATATATAAATCATTTTTATTTTAAACCAAGCATGCAACACGTCTTTTAGTGTTAACGTTTGATTGAGCTAAACTTGCACTGTGGAATATTAATAAAAATATGGTTTTGTATGCTCAAAAATTAATCGCAAGTGCACGATTTCAAATAATAGTATAATGTACGCGAGTACGAGTATCGTTCCACTGAGGACTATATTCGACAATTATTATTTGTAGTTATCAAATCTTTAGCAACGAAATTTGAATGGTTGTTTATTACTATTTTGCTCAAATACACATGCAAATAAAAAGGTTCACAAATTAAATAATGAGATATAGTATCTAGAATGGATTTGTTGGGAATTTCAGTTCACCTACCCTCATTAATTTATCAATTCGTTCGATAGTGATTTACGCTTCCGACTGGATTTCCTATTCAATTGAACACACTCTCTCGAGCTATGCCAAACTAATTCTACTCAGTGAAGTAATTAAATGTCTTTAATTATTTATCAAGAGTGAATCGCATATCGATCTATGAAATCCCCTAGTTTTCGTCCGAATGAACTATGTGTAATGCCCGGAAATTTAATCCTAGCAATCTGTAATTATTGATTTATAATTTGATATGATTATGAAAGGATTAATCGGGACACGATTTGAGATAAAGTGTAAAAAAGATGTATGTGCGAGGAGGAGCTCTTGAGCATATACGCGACCAGCCGGGCGCATATGCGCAAAATGTCCAGAGAGCTTCGCGCATATGCGCGAGACAACCCGAGAGTTGAGCTTCTTGAACATTGGCCTCGCACATATGCGCCAACTAGGGGCACGCATATGCGCGAGATGCCGTGTACACACGCGCCAGGCTTAATCTCCTTGCGCATATGCGCGGAAGAAGGTCGCGCATATGCGCGAGACGTGTTGCGTGAAGGATGCGCCATTTGCCTTGCTGCATGTGCGTGTATGTATATATATATATATATATATATATATATATATATATATATATATATATATATATATATGTACATACGTTTAAAGCTTCAGAAAAAGAAATCGAAGGGAAACTTTGGGAAAAATTATACTTGAAGCTTAGAATTGCGACTGTGCAAAATCCGTCCGTCTGATTTTGAATCCGACTTCGGTACCGAGTTCCTAGCAACGTAGGCTACAACTGGACGTAAGTTTTACTACGTTTTGACATGTCTTGAAATTATGATATTGTCAAAATTGAATGAAATTCATATATGATGTTCTGGACATGTTAGACATCATAGAATCGAAGTCAGATTTAGAAACAGACTGATTATGGAATTTTTATGATTTTCTGAAGTAATTGACTGAGATATGATATAAGATTTTATCAGTGTTGATTATGAGTTGAGGTAATGGATGTCTGGTGATGTTGTATTGACCAGAATATCGGGATTATGCGATTATACCGTTAATTTGAATTATTGATCAGATTGGTATCGATTTGAGCGGTATATTGATATGATATCATTAATATTGCAATTGCCAGATTGAAGGATTGACAGAGTCTGAATTCCAGACCGAGACTACGAACGAAAGGTATAAGTCAATGTGGTATTGGGAGATCGACTTGAGTCAGTTTGGACTTGAGTTTCCCTAAATCACATACCTTACTTTATTGCATTGATATTTGCATGTATTTGATTGATATATTTGTTCTCTTGATATATAGATAACAGGTATTAGATTACTTGTTCTCTTGATAGATAGACAGCAGGTATTAGTCGAGTAATCTTGTGACAGAAGTGCCTGATCGTGGCGGGATCGCCACGGGCACATTGAACGATGTTACAAGATAGTCTATTGGCGATAGTGCCATAGTTTGTCACCGGATGATTGGCTATCGATGTGGATAGAATTGTAGCTCCTTCTATTACTGGTGATCGGTACCGTATCGATGTGGATAGAATTATAACTTCTTCTATTACTGATGATCGATGTGGATAGAATCGGAGTTTCTTTTATTACTGATGATCGATACTATACCGATGTGGATAGAATCAGAGCTTCTTTTATTACTGGTGATCGATGCTATATCGACATGGATAGAACTGGAGTCTTTTCTATTACTGTTGGTTGATATGGAATGCCAATGTTTGGAAACCGGGATCCCTAGGCTAGGATTGAGTCTAGTCTGAGTCGTGGAGTCACGTGCATTGTCGACAGTTTGAAATTAATTATATTTCAGCTTTTGATATATATTGCTGTTATCTGTCCATGCTTTTATGTTTATCATATGATTGGATGTTTCGTTGTTTTATACTGGAATTTATTCTTACCAGAGTTATCCGGATGTTGTCTTGTTTTTATTTGTACTTGACAACAGGTGGGACAGGTTCAGGGTCCAGGAGATGAGAGAGATCGTGATTAAAGTGGAGGCTCCGGACTTGGATTAGAGATAGGGTTGAACACTTGACATTAGATGTTAAACCTCAGTTGAATAAATGTAGGTGGTACATGACTTGTACTTTTATACTGAGATGTATATACGTTTTATGTCACTACGTTCCGCATTATTTTAAAAAAAAATAAATAAAAATTTAGACCATGTTTATTATAATTGATTAATTAGTCCCAATGATAATTAAGAACATGATTAGCGTCCGGGTCCCCACAACAGGTGGTATCAGAGCGATAGATCCTTTAGAGTGAGATAGGAGCTAGTGAGCGGGGTAGAATGTGTTTTCTTTCCTGCTTTTGATTGCTAGCATGAATTCTTGTTTTAATACATGTTGCCTGAATATCTGATTTTGATATGGTATAGTGTATTATTTGGAATGGATCAGCTGTAAGATGATCCGAGGAGGATTGAAGCTGGTATGTGGTAGTTGGAATTACTAACCTTTTTGATTATCAGATATGCCTCCGAGAAGAGTACCTGAACAGGGTAGTACTTCAAATCTTCCCATGGATGTGACAGCTACTCCCATGGAGAAATTGTTGAAAAGGTTTCAGTCATTCCATCCACAGACTTTGAAGGGTACGGATAATTCCGTGGAATGTGAGAGTTGGTTGGACGATATTGAAATGATGTTCGAATCTTTGAAATATACTGATGAGAAGAGGGTGAAAATGATCGGACATCAGTTGCATGACGTTGCCAAGAACTGGTGGATCACAACGAAACGAGCATTGGAACAACGAGGTACGGCCATTACCTGGACTGTGTTTAGAACTGAATTTTATCAACGGTTCTTTCCAGTTTCATATAGGAAGGACAAGGGAGCCGAGTTTGCCAACTTGAGACAGGGCCAACTAAATATCGAGGAATACGTGGCCAAGTTTTCTACTTTGCTCCGATTTGCTCCTCATGTGGCTGAACATGATGAGGCCGTTGCGGATCAGTTCATAAATGGCCTAAATCCTGAAATCTTTACCTTGGTGAATACCGGGAGGCCAAACAACTTTACTGATGCCTTGAACCGAGCCAAGGGAGCTGAAGCCGGTCTGATGACACAGAAAGAGGCTTCGTTTGTGCCTTCGGCACCGAGATCACAGATGCCTCCACCAGCTCCTAGATTTGAGAGCAGCAGTGGTAGTGGGAAGAAAGACTTCCTGAAAGCTAAGGGGAAAAAATTCAAGAAAGCTGGGAGTAGCTCATCCAGTTCGAGTGGCTCTAGACAGACTGGTCAGGGCCAGAGTTATACAGGACCCTATTGTAGTACTTGTGGAGGGAAGCATTCCACTGAACAGTGCCGAGGAGTGTTCGGCAACTGCCGCATTTGTAAGCAGCATGGACACTTTGCCCGAGTGTGTCCACAACGAGGTGCCCAGGGATCCTAGGTAGCTGAGTCATCTGGATCAGTGGCTCAGACAGGGAGACGACCCTCTGCCGTTTATTCCTTTCAGTCAGCACCGTCTACTCAGTCACAGCAGAGGCAAGGAGGGAGCCAGGCAGCGAGCCAGCCTCCTAGACAGCAAGCCCGACTATTTGCTTTGACTGAGGAACAGGCACAAGATGCACCTGATGATGTCGTGGCAGGTAACTGTTTTATTTCTGGTTATCCTGCACATGTATTGATTGATACTGGTGCATCCCATAAATTTATATCTGAGCGATTTGCTTTGATGCATTCTTTGCCTGTTGAGTCATTGTCTGCAGTAGTGTCTGTTTCTTCTCCGTTGGGGACATGTTTGATGTCAGTGAAATCTGTTAAATCTAGTATACTGCAGTATGATGGGCATGAGATTGAGTTGGACTGTATTGTGCTTGGGATATCTGATTTTGATTGTATTATCGGTATCAATACGTTGACCAAGTACAGGGCTACAGTCGATTGTTTCCACAAGATTGTTCGATTCAGACCTGAGATGGCTGAGGAGTGGAAATTTTATGGTAAGGGTTCTCGTGCCAGAATTCCTTTGATATCTGCTATGAATATGACTCGATTTTTGCAGAAAGGAGCGGATGGATTTCTGGTTTATTCAGTTGATTTACTGAAATCGAGTCCATTATTGGCGGATTTGCCAGTGGTGTGTGAGTTTGCTGATGTCTTTCCAGATGAGATTCCTGGATTGCCTCCGATACGAGAGTTCGATTTCAGTATTGAATTGATGCCAGGAACAGTTCCGATTTCGAGAGCTCCATACCAAATGGCACCGATCGAGTTGAAAGAGCTGAAAGAAAAGTTGGAGGATTTACTAGCCAAGGGGTACATCAGACCGAGTGTATCTCCTTGGGGTGCTCCAGTACTGTTCGTGAGGAAGAAAGACGGGTCGATGAGACTTTGTATCGACTACCGGCAACTGAACAAGACAACGGTAAAGAATAAATATCCATTGCCTCGTATTGATGATTTTTTTGATCAGTTGCAAGGTTCATCTGTATATTCCAAGATCGATATGAGATCTGGATACTATCAACTGAGAGTCAAGGATTCGGATATCTCAAAGACAACATTAAGAACCAGGTATGGACATTATGAGTTTATTGTCATGCCTTTTGGGTTAACGAATGCACCGGCGGTATTTATGGGATTAATTAACCGCGTCTTTCAGAAATATTTGGATGATTTTGTTATCATATTCATTGATGATATATTAATTTATTCAAAGAATATGATTGAGCATGCTGATCATCTGAGGACTGTGTTGCGAATTTTTGAGGGCGGAGAAACTATATGATAAACTTTTGAAATGCGAGTTCTGGTTGAAACAGGTAGTATTTCTGGGTCATATTATATCCGGAGACGGGATATCAGTTGATCCCAGTAAGGTTGAGGCAGTGATTTCGTGGCCGAGACCGACATCTGTACCAGAGATACGCAGTTTTATGGGTTTGGCAGGATATTATCGCCGATTTATTAAAGATTTTTCGAGTATTGCCAAACCGATTACACAGTTGACTCAGAAAAATGCTCTGTTTGTTTGGTCTGAGGAATGTGAGACCAGTTTTCTCGAATTGAAGAAGAGATTAACCAGTGCTCCAGTGTTGACTATCCCGTCAGGTACTGGTGATTTTGTTGTTTATTGTGATGCATCTCACCGAGGATTGGGCTGTGTGTTGATGCAGCGAGGATATGTTATAGCTTATGCCTCGAGACAGCTGAAGCCCCATGAATCTCGTTACCCAATTCATGATCTTGAATCGGCAGCCATAGTCTTTGCTTTGAAGATATGGCGACATTACCTCTACGGTGAGAAATTCGAAATCTACTCTGATCATAAAAGCTTGAAATATCTGTTTTCACAGTCAGAGTTGAATATGAGATAGCGAAGATGGCTGGATTTATTGAAAGATTTTGATTGTGAAATCAAATACTACCTAGGAAAATCCAATGCAGCAGCTGATGCACTGAGTCGAAAGGTATGTTCTTTATCCTTATCAACTATGGGTGTTTCGAATTTGATTGAAGACTGCTGTTTGTCTGGATTAGTATTTGAGACAAATCGGAGACCTATGAGATTATATACTATTCAAGCTGAACCAGAGCTGACTTTGAGAATTAAAGCAGCTCAGAAAGTTGATCATAATATATAGAAATCGATTGCGATGGTCAGAGCTGGACATCGATCGGAACATCAGGTTCAAAATGGTATTTTGTATGTGAATAATCGCCGTGTTGTGCCGAATGTTCCGGATTTAAGACAACGAATACTTTTAGAAGCGCACAACAGTCGTTTTAGCATTCATCCTGGTGGCATGAAAATGTATAATGATTTGAAGACACAGTATTGGTGGAAACAAATGAAATCAGATGTTGCTGAATTTGTAGCCAAGTGTCTGAATTGCCAACAGGTGAAAGCTGAGAGGAAGAAACCAGGAGGATTGCTGCAGAGTTTGTCCATTCCTGAATGGAAATGGGATCACATTTCCATGGATTTTGTGACGCATTTACCGAGATCCTATAAAGATTATGATGCGATTTGGGTCGTGATTGATCGATTGACCAAATCGGCATGCTTTATTTCATACAAAATGACCTACAGATATGACCAGATGGCCGATATTTATCTCCGAGAAGTGGTTAGATTGCACGGAGTGCCGAAGTCGATTGTTTCAGATCGTGATCCTCGATTCAATTCGCACTTCTGGCAGAGTTTACAGCAAGCTCTAGGTACGAAGTTACGTCTGAGTACCGCATATCATCCACAGACTGACGGACAGTCAGAACGGACGATTTAGACATTGGAAGATATGTTGAGAGCTGTAGTGCTTGACTTTAGCACTAATTGGCAAGATGCATTGCCACTTTGCGAGTTTTCGTACAATAACAGCTATCAGACGAGTATTGAGATGGCCCCATTTGAAGCGTTGTACGGAAAAAAGTGTCGATCCCCATTATATTGGGATGATATCTCTGAAGTTCTTGAGACTGTACCTGATATGATCAGAGATATGACGGAAAAGGTGAAATTGATTCAGAAGAAAATGAAGGCAGCCCAGGACAGACAAGCCAAATATGCCAACCTTCGACGACGACCGTTGGTATTTGAGGCAGGAGACCGAGTGTTCCTAAAGATTTCTCCTTTCAGGGGTGTTGTCCGATTTGGGAAGAAAGGGAAGTTGTCTCATCGATACATTGGTCCTTATGAGATTCTTGAAAAAATAGGAGATCGTGCCTATCGATTAGCATTGCCGCCTTCATTATCTGGAATACATGATGTCTTTCATGTCGATGCTGCGGAAATATCTCCCTGATGATTCACATGTTATTCAACCAGACGAGACCGAGCTGGATGAGACATTGAGTTATGTCGAAAAACCGATCCGAATTATCGATGGTAAAGAAAAACAACTCAGAACAAAAATGATTCCGTTGGTGAAAGTACAATGGACTCGTCATGGCATTGAAGAAGCCACTTGGGAGACTGAATCAGATATGAGACAAGAATTCCCAGCATTGTTTCACTGATGTAAATTTTTATTTAGCTTCAATTACATTCCTTCTTAATGATATGATTTGACTATCTGTGATTTCGAGGACGAAATCGTATCTTGGGGGGGGGGGGGGGGGGGGAGAAATGTAATGTCCGGAAATTTAATCCTAGTAATCTGTAATTATTGATTTATAATTTGATATGATTATGAAAAGATTAGTCGGGACACGATTTGAGATAACGTGTAAAAAATATGTATGTGCAAGGAGGAGCTCTTGCGCATATGCGCGACTAGCCGGGCACATATGCGCGAAATGTCCAGAGAGCCTCGCGCATATGCGCGACGTGTATCCGCGCATATGCGCGAGATAACCCGAGAGTTGAGCTTCTTGAACATTGGCCTCGCGCATATGCGCCGAATAGGGGCGCGCATATGCGCCACGCGCCAGGCTTAATCGCCTCGCGCATATGCGCGGAAGAAGGTCGCGCATATGCACGAGACGTGTTGCGTGAAGGATGCGCCATTTGCCTTGCTGCATGTGCGTGTATGTATATATATATATATATATATATATATATATATGTACATACGTTTAAAGCTTCAGAAAAACGAAATCGAAGGGAAACTTTGGGAAAAATTATACTTGAAGCTTAGAATTGCGATTGTGCAAAATCCGTCCGTCTGATTTTGAATCCGAATTCGGTACGGAGTTCCTAGCAACGTAGGCTACAACTGGACGTAAGTTTTACTACGTTTTGACATGTCTTGAAATTATGATATTGTCAGAAATGATTGAAATTCATATATGATGTTCTGGACATGTTAGACATCATAGAATCGAAGTCAGATTTAGAAACGGACTGATTATGAAATTGTTATGATTTTCTGAAGTAATTGACTGAGATATGATATCAGATTTTATCAGTGTTGATTATGAGTTGAGGTAATGGATGTCTGTTGATGTTGTATTGACCGGAATATCGGGATTATGCGATTATACCGTTAATTTGAATTATTGATCAGATTGGTATCGTTTTGAGCGGTATATTGATATGATATCATTAATATTTCCATTGCCAGATTGAAGGATTGACAGAGTCTGAATTCCAGACGAGACTACGAACGAAAGGTATAAGTCAATGTGGTATTGGGAGATCGACTTGAGTCAGTTTGGACTTGAGTTTCCCTAAATCACGTACCTTACATTTATTGCATTGATATTTGCATGTATTTGATTGATATACTTGTTCTCTTGATATATAGATAACAGATATTAGATTACTTGTTCTCTTGATAGATAGACAGCAGGTATTAGTCGAGTAATCTTGTGACAGAAGTGCCTGATCGTGGCGGGATCGCCACGGGCACATTGAACAATGTTACAAGATAGTCTATTGGCGATAGTGCCATAGTTTGTCACCGGATGATTGGCTATCGATGTGGATAGAATTGTAACTCCTTCTATTACTGGTGATCGGTACCGTATCGATGTGGATAGAATTATAACTTCTTCTATTACTGATGATCGATGTCATATCGATGTGGATAGAATCGGAGTTTCTTTTATTACTGATGATCGATACTATACCGATGTGGATAGAATCAGAGCTTCTTTTATTACTGGTGATCGATGCTATATCGACGTGGATATAACTGGAGTCTTTTCTATTACTGTTGGTTGATATGGAATGCCAATGTCTGGAAACCGGGATCCCTAGGCTAGGATTTAGTCTAGTCTGAGTCGTGGAGTCACGTGCATTGTCGACAGTTTGATATTAATTATATTTCAGCTTTTGATATATATTGCTGTTATCTGTCCATTCTTTTATGTTTATCATATGATTGCATGTTTCGTTGATTTAAACTGGGATTTATTCTTACCGAAGTTATCCGACTGTTGTCTTGTTTGTATGTGTACTTGACAACAGGTGAGACAGGTTCAGGGTCCAAGAGATGAGAGAGATCGTGATTAGAGTGGAGGTTCCGGACTTGGATTAGAGATAGGGTTGGACACTTGACATTAGATGTTAAACCTCAGTTGAATAAATGTATGTGGTACAAGACTTGTACTTTTATACTGAGATGTATATACGTTTTATTTCACTACGTTCCGCATTATTTAAAAAAAAATAAAATATTTAGACCCTGTTTATTATAATTGATTAATTAGTCCCAATGATAATTAAGAACATGATTAGCGTCCGGGTCCCCACACTATGACTATAGGCGCATATCCAATTTTTTAGGACCGAGCGCTTGCCGCTTTACCAAAAGCTATAGCTAGTGGTAATGGTGCAACTCAAATATTTTAAACCAGACATCAGCTCAAGCACCACGGTTCGATCGCTCTACCAAGCAGGAACAATTATTGCACCCAACAATCTCCCTCCCAATAATTTCACTCATTGCAATCAATGTGAATCGAACCCGTGACCTTTGCTCTAATACCAATTGTAGGACCGAGCACTTGCCGCTTTACCAAAAGCTATATCTAGAATTAATGGTGCAACTCAAATCTTTTAAGCCACACAACAGCTCAAGCACCACGGTTCGATCGCTCTACCAAGCAGGAACAATTATTGCACCCAAGAAATTTAATATGTATATGTAAATTGTAGATCCACGAACTATGCTACTCGTTTTTCTCAAAAGCTATTCTCTCGAACTCACTCGCAATATAAGATTATTATTAAAGTTAGCTATTACTTAATAATGATAATGAAAACAGTAGCACAATCAAGAATAAGCCAACAATGAAATATGAATTAACTAAATAAAAGTCCGGGATAGGAACCCATTAAATCCCAAGAAATATTGTAGTTAGCTACTCGAATTCATAGTAAAAATAAATACAGCAATGTTTAAAGGATAAAAACTAAATTAGAAATACTAGATTTGACGAAAAACGCGCAGAACGATGCCCGAAAATCTTTGAATCTTCAACTCCAAGCGCAAAATCCTCTCCAAGGCTCGTGGTGGATGCTCAATAATGTCTGAATCTCTCCAAAAACGTCCCCCTATCAGCCTCCTTTCTCAATATTGGAAAAAAGGATCGACATAAAATCTTTCCAAAAATCAAACGCGCCCAGGCGGACATTATTCAAAACTCACCTGCATTTTCAACCAAGAGTCTTATGAGCAACAAGAAAACATAAATTATGCCAAAATAACACAAAATGCATGTAATCTAAACGATAAATGCAACACAATGAGCTATCACATAATAAGAAAAACACGTAAAATCCACCTATATCAACGTTTCATCATAAAATTTCATAAACATTAAAAATAAAAATTATTTACAGCATTCATGGCACTGCCAGGACGTCTAACATTTTTCAGGTGTAAAATGACCGTTTTACCCCTAGAAGCATAACTTTTCGTATTTTTTCTTAGACCTCGAAACGACATTCAAAATCATTCCAAACATAACATATAACCATAAAACACTCCAACCAATATTCCTTAGGCGTAAACTTATGCCTCTCGACTAACTTCCCAAATCGTTTTAAAGCTTAGACGTGCATCCCGGTTTTGACTCGTATTGACTCAAAATTTAACCAAACTTGAACCAAAGCTTAATAACACCTAAATAAACCATATTCAACCCAAATCAACCCAAATAAGATCTTCGATCAAGCCTAGCAAGCTGCTGAAAATTTCTGCACAAACCCTAGCCCCTACTTGGTTCGATCCTAAGCTAACCTCGATTCCAGCTCCTTAGCCACATGTCTAGACCCTCGGACACCCTCTTAGGAGCCTAACCGAACCCTAGGTAAGATTCTGGATAGGACCTAAAAACCCTAGGAGCCGCAGCCACTCAACCCATCACCTTCATGCCATAAACGACCATGCCGTCCAGCCCCTTGCTCTTTGAACCAGCAATTGTGCAGCCTATTTAGGACCATGGCTCAGCCCTCTTAAGACCCTTGGACGTGACCTAACAGCAGATAGCAGCCTCGTGCACATAGGAAGCAAAACCGCAAGCCCTAGCCGTAAAAACTCCTAACACCACGCGGCCCTCTCCTAGCTTGTTTCCAACCTTTTCACAGCCACACTAGGAGCCTTATACCATGCCCTTAGAACTCCTGGACATGACCCTACAGTAACTAGAAGAAGCAACCCTCTAGAAAACTCTAGACAAAACCCTAGTCCTCAAAACATCAAATTTTCGCTCAACTTAGTTGCTTCCCTTGTCCAGCCTTCAAGCATGCCCCCAAGGGTCTTTAAACATGTGGAAAAACATCCATTCAAGGTCCCCTACCATGGCAGCCCCTTTGTGCATCATTAGGAAAAGTTTTTTGGGCTTCAAAAACACATGTTCGAAGCATTGGTTGGCATAAAAACGAAAATAAATACAAACCCAACATGCTTTTCATGCAAACATGCATCAAATATACATTAAGGTGTGATAGAGGATAAAAAGGAGAATTAAGGCGTGTCTTTGCGTATTTTACGCACGAAAAAAATTTCTTGATGCGAGGGATGTTGATGGAGCGACGGGGAGGGAGCTTTGCTTAATTTTCATCGCCCAAATAACGTGAAGGTCCTGGTGTGTGATGAGTGTGGCCGTGTTCTGCTGTTGGGGGAGTCCTATTATTTTTCTAGGGGTGTGCGTGAGTTTGGTTGCCAAAGGTTAGGATTTTGGGGCTTAAGGTTTAATATAAAACATGTGTGCAAGCTTAGGCCCATTAACATGGTATACTATGCCCATTATTTAATATTTAAAATATTTTGTTTAGGAAATTTTGTGAAAATATTAGTCGATTTCTCGAAAATTTGATATTTTAGCCGAAAATCGAACACTGGTTGAAAATATGATTCGGCGTATAAAAACATATCAAAACACCCATATTTCAAATTTTCCATTTAAATACACCACACATTAAACAATTAAAAATAAATATTTAATACAAATATTTTCTCTTAAATGGATCCCCATATCCGTTCCTCGATCGCGTCTCGAATAACCTTTAAAACATAGTTTTATACATTCTTATTGAAAACTACATTTTAAACATGTAAACATGCTTACCATATTTACTAAATGAAATTAAAATGAATTAATTAAAATACATAAGAAATTTGATAACTTGCATGCATGTGGTTCACGTAGACCTTCAAATTTTCGGGACGTTACAATCTACCCCCTTAAATTGAATTTCTTCCTCGAAAATTGCTTATCCTCGATAATTAAAAAGTTTTGACTCTTAATTCTAGTATCTCCAATAACCCAGGCTTCCACTGCGCTACTATGATAAAATAAGTTTTAGGTTGTCCTCATGTCTCCTCAATCCTAATTAAATTTTCCTTCTAGATCCTCGTTTGCGAGTCGCGACTTAAAATGACCTATGGTGACATAGTTCTATTTTTCTTTAACCCTTTTCTTACCATTCCCAGTATTATAAATGGAGGTCCAAACTTATCGTATGTTACTTTCCTTATACTATACCCAAGATGTTCATCAACTTATTATATTTCAACATTAAAATCCCAAAAGCATCCTTTCTTAAATCATTGAACTCAAGGTATGCTAAGCCTTTAAATCTAAATATTAGCATATATGTAGTTCAACTTAAGAGATCTTAGCACCAAAATTTACTAATCGACTTCTATCATGGTAATACCATTAACTGTTAGTCCTTATCTCAACCCATCATAATATTAGTCTAAGATCTTTGAATCGAATATTTATCTTACGACATCAAAATAACGTAGCTTAACTATCTACGAGTACATCCCAAATATAAATTGTTTCAAGTATTAAATTTCGCCCTAAAATTTTCGTATAAGCACCTATCTCATAACTTGTTGTAGCGCCCTTACCCGAGCCGTTATGGATATCTCAGTCAGTACATAAGTGTGTAAACTATGCTTGGATATCTCAGTCAGTACATCACGTACCTCACTAAAACAATCTGACAGAAATCTCTGAACCTAGACAATACCAACATAATGAAATCACTATCAAACCAGATTAAACATGCTACAAGTTCTCCCTAATGATCCTTAAATCACTATCTAAGGATTTAGGATTATACCTGCGTCTGTCGTCAGCCCGCTGATGATGTCTCGATCTCAGTTCACCGAACCCTTCTCGAGTCGATACTAGCTCCGAAACTTCCTGACACCAAAGTGTCCTAAAAACTGACTAGAAAACCTAATATACAACTAGAACTCTCTCTGAAGAATGCGGTGTAGGAAACAAAAGAATCGACTTCCATTTATAGGCTGCATCCGGACTATTTCAGAAAATCCGAACCAATCTTATCTGCCACGTGTCAGAATCTCATTGGTCTATTTGGATTTCTCGAGCCATTTAAAATTCGGTGGATACCAACAGCTTAATCCCGAATTATCAATTCCTTAATAATACTTAATTAACAACTCATTAATTATGTCTTAATTAATACTTCATTCAAAACAAGGATTCGGGTCATTACATCCTCCCCTCCTTACAAAGATCTCGTCCTCGAAATCAAAACTGAAGTACAATACAACTGAATAAAATACAACTCAAAACAAATGAGGATACTCTGAGTGCATACGACTCTATAACTCCCAAGTCGCTTCTGCAGTACCTCGGCGTTGCCATTGCCCTAGAACAAGTGGAATGGTCTTGTTTCTGAGCTTTTTCTCTTTCCTACCCATGATTAAAAGCAGCTGCTCGACATAAGTCAAGTCTTCTTCAAGTTGAACATCTGTCAGACCAAGAACGTGCGATTCATCTGCTACATACCGTCGTAGCAACGATACATGAAATACATTATGAATGCTGGACAAATATGACGGTAAAGCCAATCGATACGCCAAATTTCCAACACATTCCAAGATCTCAAAAGGTCCGGTGAATCTTGGGGCTAATTTTCCCTTGAGTCCAAATCTCATTACCCTGCGGAACGGTGAAGAAAAATTTTTCCCCTGACTGAAACTGTAGAGGTCTACGCTTGGTATTCGCGTAACTCGATTGACGATCTTGTGCAGTTTTAATTATCTTCTTGATCAATTCCACTACATCAATCGCTTGTTGCACTAATTCAGGTCCTTGCACTTGTCGTTCTCCTACTTCGTCCCAAAAAAAAGGAGTACGACAACGTCTACCGTACAATGCTTTGAACGGAGCCATACCAATGCTACTGTGGTAGCTATTGTTATATGAAAACTCCACAAGCGGGAGATGATCATGTCATGCTGGTCCAAAATCCAAATTACAAGCACACAACATATCCTCAAGTGTCTGAATAGTCCTCTCAGACTGACCATCGGTCTCTGGATGATAGGCAATACTCAGACTCAATGTCGTTCCCAACGCTTTTTGGAAACTTCTCCAGAACCTTGAGGTAAAGCGTGGATCTCTATCACTGACTATACTTTTTGGCACACCATGATATTTAAGAATATCTAGGATGTATAGTCTTGCCATGCGATCGAAACTATATTCCCAACTATACGGAATGAAATTTGCTGACTTAGTCAGTCGGTCTACAACAACCCAAATTGCATCACAATTCTTAGAAGACAGCGGCAAGTGGGTGACAAAATCCATCGTTACATGCTCCCACTTTCACTCAGGGATAGGAAGATTCTGAAGTAATCCTCCTGGTCGTCGATGTTCAGCTTTCACTTGCTGACAAACCAAACACTTGGCTACAAACTGGTAAACACTTCTTGATAGGATCAGATAACCGAGTAAAGAGTGTTTAGAAGGGGGATTGAATAAACACTGCTCGAATTTAAAATATTCTTCGACAATATAAATTCAGTTATGTTACAAACTGAAACTGAATATCCCTTCGGTCAATAACAATCAGTTAAACGGAATAAAATAGTTGCGGAAAACTAACTGACTAAAAGATATAGTATCTAACTGAAAATGATAACTGAAGTAATGACACCACAATTTGTTTCTGGATGTTCGGAGAATTGAATAACTCCTACGTCACCCCTTCTATCACGAAGATAGGATATCCACTAAAAGACTTTGATCAAATACACGACACTGTACTGACCCACTTCAGTTTGGACTTATCACTTTGCCAAAACTGAAACTCTTAGCATACAACACTTTTATAGATCGTAACTGATCTTTAGCACAACTTAGAAAATCTATCAACAATTACAAAGTGCTATTTAAGCTCGAGAATGTAGTCTTGAATACTACTGATAAGACTAATAAGCGTGAGCTTTTATATCTGATTGTGAGTAGATATTTTTGCAGCGTAACAGCAAGTAGAATGAGATAACTAAAAGTCGGTGATTCTTCAGTTGCTGCCTTCGACTATTTATAGGCTTTTCTCTCAACGGTAACATCAAAGAATGTTTGAATATTCTAACCGTTTATTGCCACGTCGATATATTCTGACAATCGTACACTGTTCATTCTGCAATGCGGCGTTCCACTACTAGTTGCAGGTATATGTACTATTTTGTCTGTTGTTGCTTTCAACTGATGACGTGTACAACTGAGAGGTCAGCTGGTAACGAATCAGTTGCCGAGAATGAACTTCAGTTGAGCAGATGACGTGTTCAGTTGATGATCAGTTCAGTTGGTAAGTCTTTTTGTCAAAACACCGGAATTAAGTTTCCAACAATTTCCCCCTTTATGGTGTTTGACAAAACTCAGAATAAAGTATAACTGAATGACTGAACTCTTGTAGATAAAATAAGATTTAGATTCAACTGAACTCATACTCTTCATAGATACAAGAATTTAAGATTACTTCTGCTAAGATTACTAACTGAAACTAAAATCAGTTTCCTTCCCCCTTTTTGTCAAACAGCTCCAACTTAGAAGATAATTTTCTAACATCAATAGATAGGAGATGGACAGAGTCGGAAATATTGCTGATAGCAGTAGTCATGGCAACTTGAAGCAAGTCGATTTTTCTTGAAACAAGAGATTCTACACTATCGACTCGTTTGTTGATAGAGTCTTGAGAGGCAGTGAGACTGGAAAATATCCCTCTGTTTTTCTGTATATCGTCAACTGCAAAAGTCAGAGTGGTAACATCTGCTTGTATGGCGTTCAGTTTTTCTAAGTTGAACTGATGGGAAGAGTCCAACTTCAGAGTATGTGACAGCTGAGTGTTCTGAATTTTCAATATGGCAGTGATAATTTGTTGCATACTTTCCTGCATATGCTAAACTTCTTCAAAAATAAGATCAATATCTGATGAAGATGGAGGAGGAGATTGATGAGATGTTCCTGGTTCTTTTGTCGTCTGTTCAGAATTGATTAAAGCTTGTTCAGTTGAAACTGTATCAGCAACATTCTGAACTGGAACATCAGTTACAATAATTTCTCCTTGAACTGGAGGCGGTGAGGGTGGATTCTGATCGGCAGAAGAACTGGCTAGATGAATGGCAGATGGTGATAAGATCAAAACTGGTGCCTCTAAAGAATGAACGTGGGAATCAATTGGCACATCAGTCGAAATATCTTGGTCAACAACTGGATCTAGCTGAACTGGTTCTTCTGATGAAATGGTGACCTCTGGATGGATTTGATCAGCAGAGTGATCAACTGGATTAGACTTAGGTTCACTCAATTTAGTATCCTGTACCACTGCTTGGATAATTTCTTCAATGTTTGCAAAGTAAAGCTCGGCTTCAGTGTACAGTTGCTGTTCAGCAGGAGATGGTTGATGCATATCCTGAACCGACCTTACAGTTGGAACCAAAGCCTGTCCTGAGGATGTTTGGTCAACTGTATCCTTTTCATCAGTATTTTAATTTCCTTGATGAAGAACCAACTCCTGATCCATTTCCAAAAATCTGATTTGAGATTCTAACCCAAGCAAATCGGTATCAAGCTGAGTAATTACTGCTTGATCAGCAAATGCAGTAGGATTTGTTGGAACATAGTTGTCTTTCAATTTGCTGATAATTTGAGCCAACTTCTTAGCTCTCACTTGATCAAACAAATAAGATTTCCTTTCCATCGCCTGAGCAATTGTTGCAGCTTTCACCGTTCTTAGAACATAAGCTTCCAACTTTATGAAGGTGTTCAGCGGAGATTTATTCTTTAGTTGCTTGGTAAATATTTGTGTGCGAAAGGCTGTCCAAGCATCGTAAGACTGAATTTTTGAAGATGCATAGCTATTAACCTTTGCCCTAACAAGGTCAATATGTGTCTGAATGGCATTCGAAGGTCTGGGCTCTTCAATCAGCTTACCCTTGCCTTTATCAGTGCTCAGAATGTGAGGGATTTCCAATCCCGTTCAAGTTGATTCCACCACCTCTATAAATTTTATCCCTTTGGGTCGAGCAGGTGCCACAGTGGCAGGGCGAGTGATTTGAATCAGAGGCACTTTGGTCCTAACTGATTCCTTTTTGGCACCAACTGAAGCTTCTAGTGGAATGATTTTCAAAGGAACTGCTTTTATTGGTTGCTGACCATCTGAAGAAATAATTGTATCAGAAGGAATGGATACCTCGGCAGTTGTGGATTTAACCCTTTGGGTTCTCGGTTTCTTGGCAATCTGAGGAGATGGAGTTTTCTCTGAGTCAGAAGTACTCAAAATTAATTTCCTCTTAGCCATTTTCAGTTGAGCCAAAGTTTTGGTCTTATTCACTGATTTTGGGGCTGCTTTCTCAGTCCCAATATCTTGATTGATCTTGACAAACTGAGCAGGAGAAATGTCCAGTTTGGTTCTCAGTGGCATAGCGTTCTTCGCATTAAAAACTTTAAACCTTGATGATCTTTCTGAGTCATCAGCCACTAATCCTTTCAATTTCAGCAGATAACTAAGTTGTACAGCAAATCCCTTGGATTGTTTAGAAGACAGAAACATATTCTTCAGAACATTAAATATAATGTGCTTCCAGTTGAATTGACGATCAGCCATAATAACAGAAATGGCTTGAAATTTCTCCAAAGTAAGGGCAGCAAATGATCCAGCTTTTGTCAAAAGCCCTTTGGCCACAACATCAGCAAGTAACTGAACTTCATACTTCAGTTCTTTCTTTGGATCGGAGACTTTGATCTTCCGTCCATCAGCAGAGAGTGCGGTTTGCATCTCTTCAATGTCAGACGCCTTAACATCCGAGAGTTGTGCCAATCCAGCAGAAGGTAGAGAGAAAATTTCTCCAAAGGAGTCTTCAGAAATGGTCAGAGACTGATAATTGACCGTAGAAATTATGTTGCCATCAGAGTCGACCTTACCGGTGGAATAGAAATCTTGAAGTTCTTTTGGGTAGATTTCTTGAGATGATGTACCCAAAAACGTCCGTAATCCAGCAGTCTCAAGTTTTTGGAAAACTCTCTTGACATAATCATCACCGAAAGATAGTATTGACCCAAAATTGATAGCCATAGCATTGAGCATATAAGCAGGAACTGGAGTTGCCATTTTGAACTGGTTGAATGCCTGAAAGAAAAGTTGAAGGATGAAACTTGTTCTTGCTCTCAAAAATCTGTGGATAATCGCAAATTAAAACTGAAATGAAGCGGGGAATGGTGCATATGTACGTGACTATTCAAATTCTGGACACGTGTCAGTCCATAGAAATGTTGGAGTAGGTGCCCGTCGAGCCAAATGTTGGCCGAGTGTTCACAATGAAACTCTATGTATAAGCAGTCTTTATTTTAATAATATTTGAAATTATTATTTTGGCAAATCTTTATCTGTATACCCATGCTAGCTGCATAGATAAAGCCCTTGAATATACAAATAGTAGAAAGAATATGAGATGCTCATATGATGAGTATCATGAAACTCATATTTGTAATACTGTATATTCTAAACGGTTCCTAGTCGATTCAGCCGCCACTAAGAAGGATATAGGCCGCTCGAGTTAGAGACTAGTATCTGCGATGTGAGTACCATGTTTCATTGGTAGGGGACATTGTGATGTCCGAACATGCAGATAGGTGCTCCTTGTAGAGTGCACTGAACAACCCTCCATAAAAGGACTTTCCAAGTGGTTCTCACTTATCGAGTGGAAAAGTCCTGGTTTATGGTTGTACAGAATTAGTCCTTATGACCCGAGACAACATTGAGACTCTATGTGCTAGAATTACACTTTGACTTGTTTACCGACTCTCATGGGGTCATCAGGTGGCAAGGTTGGGTGTTCTGTCGAAACACATAGGAGTCGATGCATTGTAGTCGGGGATTCACCGCTTACCTTCGGGTATGGATATCCTATGTGTAATCATGTGTATGTAGGTTGAAATCTCTGGCCAGAGTATGGTTGTAATTATGAAAGGGGTTTTCATAGATTACACCATTGATGCAACTACAACATGACACATAGTATCGATTCATTGACAACTCTCGATAAACCAATAGTTGTCGAATCGGTCGGGATATATGAGTTGAAGGGACCGTACTGTACGCTAACCATAATTGAATGGTTCTTGCAGGCACTATCATATGATACCTAGGGAATCACGTAAGCGATGCTGCTAGGCGTTTAACGTGATTGGTTGGGTACTATCAGACTTGAGTTCTGACGTTCTTACTATCAAGGAGTTGATAAGTAAGAATGGAGCAATTGGGGTATGCTCGAATAAGGACATGTTTAGTCCGAATCACATGGAGATGTGAACCCACGGCTAGTTGTATCAATGAACCATTGAGGGCCACACAAGTACTAGCTTTGTAAATCCCGATGAGAAGTAAAATAGTTCAATGTGTTGAACGGCTTATAAAGGAGTTTATAAGCGTAAGGAAAATTAGAAGTATGACTTCTATAAAGGAGAAAAATAGTTCAAAGTGTTGAACGGCTTATAAATGTGTTTATAAGTGTAAAGAAAAATAGAAGTATGACTTCTATGAGAGAAATATAAATTTTAATTTATGGAAGTGTTCCTAGATTAAAATTTGGCCAAGTGACTAATGTTTTTGAAAATTGTGATTTTCATAAACATTATTATGGACTAAATTAAATTAATTCAAGTGTTGAATTAATTAAACACTAGTGGGCCTAGTAGAGCCCAAATAATTAAATTAATTCAAGTGTTGGATTAATTAAATAATATTGAGTCTTGTAGAGCTCAATTAAAATAATTATTTAAACTAGTGGGACTTGAGTAAATTCAAGTAATATTTAATTTGTCTCAAATATGTTTGAGATAATTAAATTTAGTCCAAAGTTTTTAATTTGATTAAAAACTATATTATATGCATGCATGGGAGGTGAAGGGTTGGAGACTACTTTTTGGGATATCAAGGCATGGCATGCAAAAAGTGATACTACTTTTCCATCATCCAAGACAAGTCTCCCTTCCCCTTCATTCCAAGCATATGGCCGAAACATCATCTCTATTTTCTCTCTAATTTTTATTCCTTGTGTGTTCTTCAATTTGTTGGAGAGAACACAACACTTCTCTTTGAAAAATCCTCAAATATTTCTAGTGCAATATTTGAGGGGATCTACCTAGTTGGTGGTGGGCCTAATTTGAAGGAAAGATTCAAGGATTTGGAGGAGGAGCTTGTAGATCTTCATGCCTTGAGGAGCTTTGTTGTTTGACAACAAAGTTGGAGCCACAATCAACTTTTAAAGTTGATAGGTAACACTTCTAAACATCCTATGTATGTTTTTATTTTTGTAAATATTACAGAAGATATATATGTGGTGGCCAAAAATATTTCCCTCAAAAATTCGATTTTTGTGCTTCCGTTGCGCTTCCGGCCACCGTAACCGGTCCGCTTTCAAGTGGTATCCGAGCTTAGGTTACGGATTTTGTGTAATATTTACGTAATATTATGTTGAGATCGATTTCTAACAGCTTGAGAAATTTTTTTGGTGCAAGATTTGATAGGGCCGAAATTTTGAAGATAAACAAAAAAAAATGTTTTTCGAGCAGCCCGAGGGGCTGCCCGAGGGGGCTGCCCGAATATTTCGGGCAGCATGGGGCAGCCCGAGGGGCTGCCCGAAATGTTACCTTTTTAAATAAAAAAAAAAAAAAAATTTTTTTGTTGTCGCCGGAATCCGGCGACGGAGCTCCGGCGACGGCGATGACGGCTAGGGTTTCCAAAAGTGTTTTGGTTAATCCAAGTGTCATGGGTCTTGTGATGTTGGGCCATTGGATGGCCAACATAATTTGTGAAATTTAAATGGGCCTAAGTATTTTTGGTGAAAATGGTTTTTGGGCCCTTAAGTTTAAATTTACAATTGTTGCACATATTTTCTCATAAAATAAATAATTGAAGTAGGACTTTAATTATTTATAGTAAATTGTGATTTACAAGAAATTCGATTATAAATAAATTAATTTGAAAGTAGACAAAGGTGTTTGTATACTTTGTTAATTTAATTTATAATTGTGGCGGTTAGTGATTGGATCAAGATATATAATATTGGATCAATTAATTATAGTGATAATTAATTGATGGTGTATGATATGTGATATTATGCATGAAGGATGATCAAAAGCCCAAGCCCAATTTGCTAGGTGTATGCCTAGGATATTTGTGTTGTATGATTGTAATAATTATCAATTTAAAGTGGGCTTGGTTTATGGCCCGTTCCCACCCCCCATGAGATGTATCCCTATGTGCCATGGATATTTAATTGTAAATATTAGAATAGGTGAAGATCAAGATTGGAAGATGGTGGCCTTGGTGATTATGAAGATCGAAGACATGTAATATTGGATGCTAATGTAATAATATAGTTGCATTGCATCCCGTGCATTTACCCTAGGATTGGACCTAGGCCCGTGTTTGGCTCACACGGGCCATTAGTGTTGGGGCAATTGATCATCCTTGTACTGTTTTCTATTTATAATATATGCATGATATGTTATAAATAATGAGTATGTGCGTTATTATTATGATAATAACAAAGTTGCATGAATCCGGCAAACATACGATCAAACATGGCGAGCTTTTAAAATAAAATTAATGATGAGACCTTTCAAAATTAAAAACCCTCATTTTGAATAAGATTCAAAATTAATATCAAGCCCGAAAAGGGGAATTATAAATTTGTTTATAATTTCCTTGTCTTCCATCGACAATGGGTGCATGATGAACGCTACCCGTACTCGGGGCTCGGCTCATATTATTGGGGGGGCCCTGAGTGCCGGAAAGCTGTGACATCCATTGACATAGTGATGTGAACTACGTGGAACTCCCATGATTTCGGCTCATATTATTGAGGGAACTCATGGCGACCGTCCATTAAGGTTCAACATCGATGGGTAAGGCTTGACACGTGAAGATGAACGACGTCATTTTATTGGGTCCTAATCAAACGTGAGACAAAAGTTTACGTAGAGGGTTGCATTGTGATGTAATTGGAAACTACCTTTTAGGAATTGTGATTGGCTGATATTATTCGGGATCACAATTCGCTAATTGGACCTTACGTACCTACTGAGGAAAGGAGTTTCCCGTTTTCACTAGAGGGTAGTGAAAGATGTCAAAACAGTGGGAGCAAATATTTATGAAGTAAAAGTCCAAACTTCATATCTTACTAAATATTTAAAATAGTCATCAACATTTATCTGTTTTACTTTTCAGTACAAATTGACAATGTCTTCGATGCGCAATTCGATATCTGTAATACTCGACAAACACATATTAACTGGACCTAATTACCTCACTTGGCTAAGAAATTTGAAAATAGTCTTAAATTCGGAAAGGGTAACATATACACTGACTCAGTCGCCCCCTGTTGAGGCCCCGACTGACTGCACTCCTGAGGAGTTGCAGGCTTACGAGGAATGGTGTGACCATGACTTGATAGCCAGGTGTTATATGTTGACTTCTATGAACGATGAACTACAGAGGCGTTTTGAGGGTGCAAAGAGTGCTGCTGACATTCATTTGCATCTCAAAGAGCTCTTTGGTGAGCAAACACGACCTCTTAGGCATGCTACCGTCAAGGAGCTGATCACTTTGCGCATGCGAGATGGGACCTCGGTCCATGAGCATGGCCTAAAGGTGATCGGGCTCGTGGACAAGCTCGTTGGCATGGATCTGATCTTGCCTTCGGAGTTGACCACCGACGTGTTGCTGTTATCACTGCCTAGCTCATTTGATCCTTTTGTGGTGAATTTCAACATGAACAAGATGGAACCGACCCTTGAGGAGTTGGTGAACATGCTTGTTACGTTTGAATCCACCATCAAGAAAGAGAAGTTGGTTCTTTATGTGGGTTCTTCATCTGGTACGAAGATTGATCCACATGGGAAGGGAAAGAAGAGTTCTTTCCAACGTCCCGAGAAGAACGTGCCCTTGTTGAGGCAATCTCCGAATCCTGTTGAGGCAGCCAGACCAGTTAAGGCTGACAAGACTAATGATGTATGTCATCACTGCAAGAAGCCTGGACATTGGAGGCGTAATTGCAAAGAATATCTTGCCCAGAAGTGTTCTGGAAGCGGTATGTTCTAAATTTAAGTAAACATTTTAATTAACTCTACTTCTTGGGTATTAGATACCGGTTGTGACTCACATCTCTGTAATGGGTTACAGGTGATGGGAAGAAGTAGGAAGCTTAAGGAAGGTGTGACCTTCTTGAGGATGGGCAATGGAGCAAGAGTTGCTGCCAAGGCTATTAAGGATGTTTACTTATTGTTGAACAATGACTTTAAGTTAATTTTAAGAGATGTTTTGTTTGTACCTGTTTGGTGTAAAACATTGTTTCCATTTCTATTGTGATAAAAATGGATATTCTTGTTTATTTAGCAAAGGTGTTTGCAACATTTACAAGAATGAATGTTTAATTGGTACTTGAGAACTTGAAAACGATCTCTATAACTTAAAAGTAAAAGATATTCTACTAAATGTCCATTCAAAGGCAGATACCATATGAGATATGGATGGGTAAGCCTCCCAAATATTCTTATCTTAGAATATGGGGAGCCCTGCTTATGTGAAGCAGGTAAGTGGGAGATAAATTGGATTGTTGATCCATTTTATGTTACTTTGTGGGATATCCAAGGAATTAAGTTGGATATCATTTCTATCATCCCCAAGAAACAAAAGTGTTTGTTTCTAGGAATGCAACCTTTTTGGAAAGGGATTTTCTATTGGATAGAAAAAGGCAGATGATAGAACTCGAAGAGGTTCGAGAGAAACCCACAATTATAGAACCCACACCCGATGAGCCAAGAGAGGAGATACAAGCTCCTAGCAGATACGAGAAAGTCTCGAGACCACCTATGAGGTATGGTCAGCTTCTTGAAGAAGGCCATGATGAGCCTAACCATGGATGTGATCCATGGACCTTCAAGGAAGCGTTATCTGATGCCAATTCATCCAAGTGACTTGAAGAAATGGAATCTGAGTTGAATTCCATGCATTCGAACCAAGTGTAGGATCTTGTGGATCCACCTGTGGGAACTGTTCCTACAGGGACTTGGGGAGGATGGGAAGGTGTTGACCTTCAAGGCGCGATTGGTGGCAAAAGGATGTACTCAAAGACAAGGAGTTGACTTTGAGGAAACCTTTTCCCAATCGCAATGTTCAAGTCCATAAGGATTTTATTAGCCATAGCTGCATAGTATGACTATGAGATATGGCAGATGGATGTCAAGACAAACTTTCTTAAATGGGGATTTTAAGAAAGTTATTTACATGTCTAAACCTGAAGGGTTTACATCTATCGGAAGTGAGCATATGGTATGCAAACTTCAGAGATCTATTTATGATCTAAAGCAGGCATCTAGGAGTTGGAACCTCAGATTCGACAGTACAATCAAATAGTTTGATTTACTAAGAATCATGAGGGACCCTATGTGTATAAGAAGGTCAGTGGGAGTGTTGTGACATTCCTGGTGTTATATGTTGATAACATTCTACTCATTGGGAATGATGTAGGAATGTTGCAATCAACAAAGATATGGTTAGCGAGTAAGTTCTCGATGAAGGACTTGGGTGAAGCATCTTTTGTATTGGGATACAGATCTATTGAGATAGATCGAAAAGATGGCTTGGTCTCACCCAGTCCACATACATTGATACCATCGTGAAGCAGTTCTCGATGGATGAGTCCATGAGAGGACATCTACCAGTGTGTCATGGCGTGTCCCTATCCAAGTCTGTCTCCCAAGACAGATGCAGAGATAGTGGCGATGACACGCATTCCGTATGCTTCGGAAATTGGTAATATCATGTATGGGATGATATCTACACGTCCTGACGTGGCGTTTGCACTATGTGTAGTGAAAGGATATCAATCGAACCCTGGTCTTCCACACCTGAAAGCTGTGAAAGACATCCTCAAGCAGTTGAGAAGGACCAATAAGTTGTTCTTGGTCTATGGGGTGGAGAACTGAAATTGGAAGGCTATACCGACTCTGGCTTCCAAAGCGATATCGATGACTCGAAGTCAACCTCTAGGTTTGTATTCATGCTCAAAGGTGCTGCTGTCTCTTGGAAGAGTTCCAAGCAAGACAATACTGCGGATTCCAGCACAGAGGCCGAATACATTGCTGCATCGGATGCAGCAAGAGAGGCTGTTTGGATAAGGAATTTCGTCTAAGAGTTGGACGTCATTCCTAATGGAGTTGCTCCTGTCCCGGTGTTTTGTGAAAACACGGGAGCTATAGCTCAAGCAAAGGAGCCAAGGTCTCATCAGAATCCAAACTCGTATTGAGAAAGTACCACATCCTCGGAGAGATTGTGGATTGAAGAGTAGTGTCTATTGACAAAGTCGGCTCCGCAGATTATGTTGTTGATCCACTAGCTAAGCCTTTACCTGGACCATTATTCGACAAGCATCGCGAATCAATGGGTTTTAAGCATATGGGTAGTTGGCTCTAGTGCAAGTGGGAGATTGTTAGAGTAGGTGCCCGTCGAGCCAAATGTTGGCCGAGTGTTCACAATGAAACTCTATGTATAAGCAGTCTTTATTTTAATAATATTTGAAATTATTATTTTGGCAAATCTTTATCTGTATACCCATGCTAGCTGCATAGATAAAGCCCTTGAATATACAAATAGTAGAAAGAATATGAGATGCTCATATGATGAGTATCATGAAACTCATATTTGTAATACTGTATATTCTAAACGGTTCCTAGTCGATTCAGCCGCCACTAAGAAGGATATAGGCCGCTCGAGTTAGAGACTAGTATCTGCGATGTGAGTACCATGTTTCATTGGTAGGGGACATTGTGATGTCCGAACATGCAGATAGGTGCTCCTTGTAGAGTGCACTGAACAACCCTCCATAAAAGGACTTTCCAAGTGGTTCTCACTTATCGAGTGGAAAAGTCCTGGTTTATGGTTGTACAGAATTAGTCCTTATGACCCGAGACAACATTGAGACTCTATGTGCTAGAATTACACTTTGACTTGTTTACCGACTCTCATGGGGTCATCAGGTGGCAAGGTTGGGTGTTCTGTCGAAACACATAGGAGTCGATGCATTGTAGTCGGGGATTCACCGCTTACCTTCGGGTATGGATATCCTATGTGTAATCATGTGTATGTAGGTTGAAATCTCTGGCCAGAGTATGGTTGTAATTATGAAAGGGGTTTCATAGATTACACCATTGATGCAACTACAACATGACACATAGTATCGATTCATTGACAACTCTCGATAAACCAATAGTTGTCGAATCGGTCGGGATATATGAGTTGAAGGGACCGTACTGTACGCTAACCATAATTGAATGGTTCTTGCAGGCACTATCATATGATACCTAGGGAATCACGTAAGCGATGCTGCTAGGCGTTTAACGTGATTGGTTGGGTACTATCAGACTTGAGTTCTGACGTTCTTACTATCAAGGAGTTGATAAGTAAGAATGGAGCAATTGGGGTATGCTCGAATAAGGACATGTTTAGTCCGAATCACATGGAGATGTGAACCCACGGCTAGTTGTATCAATGAACCATTGAGGGCCACACAAGTACTAGCTTTGTAAATCCCGATGAGAAGTAAAATAGTTCAATGTGTTGAACGGCTTATAAAGGAGTTTATAAGCGTAAGGAAAATTAGAAGTATGACTTCTATAAAGGAGAAAAATAGTTCAAAGTGTTGAACGGCTTATAAATGTGTTTATAAGTGTAAAGAAAAATAGAAGTATGACTTCTATGAGAGAAATATAAATTTTAATTTATGGAAGTGTTCCTAGATTAAAATTTGGCCAAGTGACTAATGTTTTTGAAAATTGTGATTTTCATAAACATTATTATGGACTAAATTAAATTAATTCAAGTGTTGAATTAATTAAACACTAGTGGGCCTAGTAGAGCCCAAATAATTAAATTAATTCAAGTGTTGGATTAATTAAATAATATTGAGTCTTGTAGAGCTCAATTAAAATAATTATTTAAACTAGTGGGACTTGAGTAAATTCAAGTAATATTTAATTTGTCTCAAATATGTTTGAGATAATTAAATTTAGTCCAAAGTTTTTAATTTGATTAAAAACTATATTATATGCATGCATGGGAGGTGAAGGGTTGGAGACTACTTTTGGGATATCAAGGCATGGCATGCAAAAAGTGATACTACTTTTCCATCATCCAAGACAAGTCTCCCTTCCCCTTCATTCCAAGCATATGGCCGAAACATCATCTCTATTTTCTCTCTAATTTTTATTCCTTGTGTGTTCTTCAATTTGTTGGAGAGAACACAACACTTCTCTTTGAAAAATCCTCAAATATTTCTAGTGCAATATTTGAGGGGATCTACCTAGTTGGTGGTGGGCCTAATTTGAAGGAAAGATTCAAGGATTTGGAGGAGGAGCTTGTAGATCTTCATGCCTTGAGGAGCTTTGTTGTTTGACAACAAAGTTGGAGCCACAATCAACTTTTAAAGTTGATAGGTAACACTTCTAAACATCCTATGTATGTTTTTATTTTTGTAAATATTACACAAGATATATATGTGGTGGCCGAAAATATTTCCCTCAAAAATTCGATTTTTGTGCTTCCGTTGCGCTTCCGGCCACCGTAACCGGTCCGCTTTCAAGTGGTATCCGAGCTTAGGTTACGGATTTTGTGTAATATTTACGTAATATTATGTTGAGATCGATTTCTAACAGCTTGAGAAATTTTTTTGGTGCAAGATTTGATAGGGCCGAAATTTTGAAGATAAACAAAAAAAAAATGTTTTTCGAGCAGCCCGAGGGGCTGCCCGAGGGGGCTGCCCGAATATTTCGGGCAGCATGGGGCAGCCCGAGGGGCTGCCCGAAATGTTACCTTTTTAAATAAAAAAAAAAAAAAATTTTTTTTTGTTGTTGCCGGAATCCGGCGACGGAGCTCCGGCGACGGCGATGACGGCTAGGGTTTCCAAAAGTGCTTTGGTTAATCCAAGTGTCATGGGTCTTGTGATGTTGGGCCATTGGATGGCCAACATAATTTGTGAAATTTAAATGGGCCTAAGTATTTTTGGTGAAAATGGTTTTTGGGCCCTTAAGTTTAAATTTACAATTGTTGCACATATTTTCTCATAAAATAAATAATTGAAGTAGGACTTTAATTATTTATAGTAAATTGTGATTTACAAGAAATTCGATTATAAATAAATTAATTTGAAAGTAGACAAAGGTGTTTGTATACTTTGTTAATTTAATTTATAATTGTGGCGGTTAGTGATTGGATCAAGATATATAATATTGGATCAATTAATTATAGCGATAATTAATTGATGTTGTATGATATGTGATATTATGCATGAAGGATGATCAAAAGCCCAAGCCCAATTTGCTAGGTGTATGCCTAGGATATTTGTGTTGTATGATTGTAATAATTATCAATTTAAAGTGGGCTTGGTTTATGGCCCGTTCCCACCCCCCATGAGATGTATCCCTATGTGCCATGGATATTTAATTGTAAATATTAGAATAGGTGAAGATCAAGATTGGAAGATGGTGGCCTTGGTGATTATGAAGATCGAAGACATGTAATATTGGATGCTAATGTAATAATATAGTTGCATTGCATCCCGTGCATTTACCCTAGGATTGGACCTAGGCCCGTGTTTGGCTCACACGGGCCATTAGTGTTGGGGCAATTGATCATCCTTGTACTGTTTTCTATTTATAATATATGCATGATATGTTATAAATAATGAGTATGTGCGTTATTATTATGATAATAACAAAGTTGCATGAATCCGGCAAACATACGATCAAACATGGCGAGCTTTTAAAATAAAATTAATGATGAGACCTTTCAAAATTAAAAACCCTCATTTTGAATAAGATTCAAAATTAATATCAAGCCCGAAAAGGGGAATTATAAATTTGTTTATAATTTCCTTGTCTTCCATCGACAATGGGTGCATGATGAACGCTACCCGTACTCGGGGCTCGGCTCATATTATTGGGGGGGCCCTGAGTGCCGGAAAGCTGTGACATCCATTGACATAGTGATGTGAACTACGTGGAACTCCCATGATTTCGGCTCATATTATTGAGGGAACTCATGGCGACCGTCCATTAAGGTTCAACATCGATGGGTAAGGCTTGACACGTGAAGATGAACGACGTCATTTTATTGGGTCCTAATCAAACGTGAGACAAAAGTTTACGTAGAGGGTTGCATTGTGATGTAATTGGAAACTACCTTTTAGGAATTGTGATTGGCTGATATTATTCGGGATCACAATTCGCTAATTGGACCTTACGTACCTACTGAGGAAAGGAGTTTCCCGTTTTCACTAGAGGGTAGTGAAAGATGTCAAAACAGTGGGAGCAAATATTTATGAAGTAAAAGTCCAAACTTCATATCTTACTAAATATTTAAAATAGTCATCAACATTTATCTGTTTTACTTTTCAGTACAAATTGACAATGTCTTCGATGCGCAATTCGATATCTGTAATACTCGACAAACACATATTAACTGGACCTAATTACCTCACTTGGCTAAGAAATTTGAAAATAGTCTTAAATTCGGAAAGGGTAACATATACACTGACTCAGTCGCCCCCTGTTGAGGCCCCGACTGACTGCACTCCTGAGGAGTTGCAGGCCTACGAGGAATGGTGTGACCATGACTTGATAGCCAGGTGTTAAATGTTGACTTCTATGAACGATGAACTACAGAGGCGTTTTGAGGGTGCAAAGAGTGCTGCTGACATTCATTTGCATCTCAAAGAGCTCTTTGGTGAGCAAACACGACCTCTTAGGCATGCTACCGTCAAGGAGCTGATCACTTTGCGCATGCGAGATGGGACCTCGGTCCATGAGCATGGCCTAAAGGTGATCGGGCTCGTGGACAAGCTCGTTGGCATGGATCTGATCTTGCCTTCGGAGTTGACCACCGACGTGTTGCTGTTATCACTGCCTAGCTCATTTGATCCTTTTGTGGTGAATTTCAACATGAACAAGATGGAACCGACCCTTGAGGAGTTGGTGAACATGCTTGTTACGTTTGAATCCACCATCAAGAAAGAGAAGTTGGTTCTTTATGTGGGTTCTTCATCTGGTACGAAGATTGATCCACATGGGAAGGGAAAGAAGAGTTCTTTCCAACGTCCCGAGAAGAACGTGCCCTTGTTGAGGCAATCTCCGAACCCTGTTGAGGCAGCCAGACCAGTTAAGGCTGACAAGACTAATGATGTATGTCATCACTGCAAGAAGCCTGGACATTGGAGGCGTAATTGCAAAGAATATCTTGCCCAGAAGTGTTCTGGAAGCGGTATGTTCTAAATTTAAGTAAACATTTTAATTAACTCTACTTCTTGGGTATTAGATACCGGTTGTGACTCACATCTCTGTAATGGGTTACAGGTGATGGGAAGAAGTAGGAAGCTTAAGGAAGGTGTGACCTTCTTGAGGATGGGCAATGGAGCAAGAGTTGCTGCCAAGGCTATTAAGGATGTTTACTTATTGTTGAACAATGACTTTAAGTTAATTTTAAGAGATGTTTTGTTTGTACCTGTTTGGTGTAAAACATTGTTTCCATTTCTATTGTGATAAAAATGGATATTCTTGTTTATTTAGCAAAGGTGTTTGCAACATTTACAAGAATGAATGTTTAATTGGTACTTGAGAACTTGAAAACGATCTCTATAACTTAAAAGTAAAAGATATTCTACTAAATGTCCATTCAAAGGCAGATACCATATGAGATATGGATGGGTAAGCCTCCCAAATATTCTTATCTTAGAATATGGGGAGCCCTGCTTATGTGAAGCAGGTAAGTGGGAGATAAATTGGATTGTTGATCCATTTTATGTTACTTTGTGGGATATCCAAGGAATTAAGTTGGATATCATTTCTATCATCCCCAAGAAACAAAAGTGTTTGTTTCTAGGAATGCAACCTTTTTGGAAAGGGATTTTCTATTGGATAGAAAAAGGCAGATGATAGAACTCGAAGAGGTTCGAGAGAAACCCACAATTATAGAACCCACACCCGATGAGCCAAGAGAGGAGATACAAGCTCCTAGCAGATACGAGAAAGTCTCGAGACCACCTATGAGGTATGGTCAGCTTCTTGAAGAAGGCCATGATGAGCCTAACCATGGATGTGATCCATGGACCTTCAAGGAAGCGTTATCTGATGCCAATTCATCCAAGTGACTTGAAGAAATGGAATCTGAGTTGAATTCCATGCATTCGAACCAAGTGTAGGATCTTGTGGATCCACCTGTGGGAACTGTTCCTACAGGGACTTGGGGAGGATGGGAAGGTGTTGACCTTCAAGGCGCGATTGGTGGCAAAAGGATGTACTCAAAGACAAGGAGTTGACTTTGAGGAAACCTTTTCCCAATCGCAATGTTCAAGTCCATAAGGATTTTATTAGCCATAGCTGCATAGTATGACTATGAGATATGGCAGATGGATGTCAAGACAAACTTTCTTAAATGGGGATTTTAAGAAAGTTATTTACATGTCTAAACCTGAAGGGTTTACATCTATCGGAAGTGAGCATATGGTATGCAAACTTCAGAGATCTATTTATGATCTAAAGCAGGCATCTAGGAGTTGGAACCTCAGATTCGACAGTACAATCAAATAGTTTGATTTACTAAGAATCATGAGGGACCCTATGTGTATAAGAAGGTCAGTGGGAGTGTTGTGACATTCCTGGTGTTATATGTTGATAACATTCTACTCATTGGGAATGATGTAGGAATGTTGCAATCAACAAAGATATGGTTAGCGAGTAAGTTCTCGATGAATGACTTGGGTGAAGCATCTTTTGTATTGGGATACAGATCTATTGAGATAGATCGAAAAGATGGCTTGGTCTCACCCAGTCCACATACATTGATACCATCGTGAAGCAGTTCTCGATGGATGAGTCTATGAGAGGACATCTACCAGTGTGTCATGGCGTGTCCCTATCCAAGTCTGTCTCCCAAGACAGATGCAGAGATAGTGGCGATGACACGCATTCCGTATGCTTCGGAAATTGGTAATATCATGTATGGGATGATATCTACACGTCCTGATGTGGCGTTTGCACTATGTGTAGTGAAAGGATATCAATCGAACCCTGGTCTTCCACACCTGAAAGCTGTGAAAGACATCCTCAAGCAGTTGAGAAGGACCAATAAGTTGTTCTTGGTCTATGGGGTGGAGAACTGAAATTGGAAGGCTATACCGACTCTGGCTTCCAAAGCGATATCGATGACTCGAAGTCAACCTCTAGGTTTGTATTCATGCTCAAAGGTGCTGCTGTCTCTTGGAAGAGTTCCAAGCAAGACAATACTGCGGATTCCAGCACAGAGGCCGAATACATTGCTGCATCGGATGCAGCAAGAGAGGCTGTTTGGATAAGGAATTTCGTCTAAGAGTTGGACGTCATTCCTAATGGAGTTGCTCCTGTCCCGGTGTTTTGTGAAAACACGGGAGCTATAGCTCAAGCAAAGGAGCCAAGGTCTCATCAGAATCCAAACTCGTATTGAGAAAGTACCACATCCTCGGAGAGATTGTGGATTGAAGAGTAGTGTCTATTGACAAAGTCGGCTCCGCAGATTATGTTGTTGATCCACTAGCTAAGCCTTTACCTGGACCATTATTCGACAAGCATCGCGAATCAATGGGTTTTAAGCATATGGGTAGTTGGCTCTAGTGCAAGTGGGAGATTGTTAGAGTAGGTGCCCGTCGAGCAAAATGTTGGCCGAGTGTTCACAATGAAACTCTATGTATAAGCAGTCTTTATTTTAATAATATTTGAAATTATTATTTTGGCAAATCTTTATCTGTATACCCATGCTAGCTGCATAGATAAAGCCCTTGAATATACAAATAGTAGAAAGAATATGAGATGCTCATATGATGAGTATCATGAAACTCATATTTGTAATACTGTATATTCTAAACGGTTCCTAGTCGATTCAGCCGCCACTAAGAAGGATATAGGCCGCTCGAGTTAGAGACTAGTATCTGCGATGTGAGTACCATGTTTCATTGGTAGGGGACATTATGATGTCCGAACATGCAGATAGGTGCTCCTTGTAGAGTGCACTGAACAACCCTCCATAAAAGGACTTTCCAAGTGGTTCTCACTTATCGAGTGGAAAAGTCCTGGTTTATGGTTGTACAGAATTAGTCCTTATGACCCGAGACAACATTGAGACTCTATGTGCTAGAATTACACTTTGACTTGTTTACCGACTCTCATGGGGTCATCAGGTGGCAAGGTTGGGTGTTCTGTCGAAACACATAGGAGTCGATGCATTGTAGTCGGGGATTCACCGCTTACCTTCGGGTATGGATATCCTATGTGTAATCATGTGTATGTAGGTTGAAATCTCTGGCCAGAGTATGGTTGTAATTATGAAAGGGGTTTCATAGATTACACCATTGATGCAACTACAACATGACACATAGTATCGATTCATTGACAACTCTCGATAAACCAATAGTTGTCGAATCGGTCGGGATATATGAGTTGAAGGGACCGTACTGTACGCTAACCATAATTGAATGGTTCTTGCAGGCACTATCATATGATACCTAAGGAATCACGTAAGCGATGCTGCTAGGCGTTTAACGTGATTGGTTGGGTACTATCAGACTTGAGTTCTGACGTTCTTACTATCAAGGAGTTGATAAATAAGAATGGAGCAATTGGGGTATGCTCGAATAAGGACATGTTTAGTCCGAATCACATGGAGATGTGAACCCACGGCTAGTTGTATCAATGAACCATTGAGGGCCACACAAGTACTAGCTTTGTAAATCCCGATGAGAAGTAAAATAGTTCAATGTGTTGAACGGCTTATAAAGGAGTTTATAAGCGTAAGGAAAATTAGAAGTATGACTTCTATAAAGGAGAAAAATAGTTCAAAGTGTTGAACGGCTTATAAATGTGTTTATAAGTGTAAAGAAAAATAGAAGTATGACTTCTATGAGAGAAATATAAATTTTAATTTATGGAAGTGTTCCTAGATTAAAATTTGGCCAAGTGACTAATGTTTTTGAAAATTGTGATTTTCATAAACATTATTATGGACTAAATTAAATTAATTTAAGTGTTGAATTAATTAAACACTAGTGGGCCTAGTAGAGCCCAAATAATTAAATTAATTCAAGTGTTGGATTAATTAAATAATATTGAGTCTTGTAGAGCTCAATTAAAATAATTATTTAAACTAGTGGGACTTGAGTAAATTCAAGTAATATTTAATTTGTCTCAAATATGTTTGAGATAATTAAATTTAGTCCAAAGTTTTTAATTTGATTAAAAACTATATTATATGCATGCATGGGAGGTGAAGGGTTGGAGACTACTTTTTGGGATATCAAGGCATGGCATGCAAAAAGTGATACTACTTTTCCATCATCCAAGACAAGTCTCCCTTCCCCTTCATTCCAAGCATATGGCCGAAACATCATCTCTATTTTCTCTCTAATTTTTATTCCTTGTGTGTTCTTCAATTTGTTGGAGAGAACACAACACTTCTCTTTGAAAAATCCTCAAATATTTCTAGTGCAATATTTGAGGGGATCTACCTAGTTGGTGGTGGGCCTAATTTGAAGGAAAGATTCAAGGATTTGGAGGAGGAGCTTGTAGATCTTCATGCCTTGAGGAGCTTTGTTGTTTGACAACAAAGTTGGAGCCACAATCAACTTTTAAAGTTGATAGGTAACACTTCTAAACATCCTATGTATGTTTTTATTTTTGTAAATATTACACAAGATATATATGTGGTGGCCGAAAATATTTCCCTCAAAAATTCGATTTTTGTGCTTCCGTTGCGCTTCCGGCCACCGTAACCGGTCCGCTTTCAAGAAATTCTTTATTACAACGTGTGTACGTGTGCCAAATGCGTGTGTATTTGAACGGTTTTAAAGGTGTCCACGTTGACACTAATCATTTACTGAAAAACAGCATTTAATGCTTGAAAGACAGTCACGTCGCTTGATTTTGAATATAATAGGTTTAACTAGTTAACGTATATGAGAAGATTAGTGAGATGCTCAACTGAACGATCAGTTGTCAGACTGTGTCCTTTCAGTTGAGAGCTGACTAATCAGTTGTCTTCTCAGTTAACTTCTTAAAAACCAATATTCCCCCTTAATAAATGTAATAAAGAAAATGATGATAATATAAGAAAGATTAGTTAAGGAAATCCTGATGCTTGGTAGAGTAATCGTCATTAAAAATGTCCTTTCATCTTACTCGACCTGGTCTATAAATAAGAGTTAAAGAGTTAGTCACAAGTATATCAGCAAAAAAAAATGGAAGGTGCAAGTAGCTCAAACGTTTCTCCATTCTCTCTGCAGGCCAGAAAATCTGCCATTGAAGATGAGGTCTTCTCTGCTAGTCTTCCCTACTGGGAAGAGTTACTGGAGCTTGAGCTCCTGTACAACTCTGGAAGGGCTACCACCTTCAAACGGATGGCACAGCTGAGAGAAGTGCGGGAGCACTTAAACATTTCTGCGGGGGTGTACGTTTTCAAAGATGGTCATCTCTACCAGCTGATGCTTCGAAAGGAGCTGGAGACTCTCAATCGCATAGCTTCTTCGCACAGCTTCTGCAAGACATCTTCCTCAGCTCTAGCTGTTTGGTTGAGGATGTGGATAGCTGATGTAGAAGAAATATATGAAAATGTAGTCATGGCCAATATTTATGGTTAAAGAAAATGTTTATTTTGTTTTATCGTCGTTTTTTTCTTTTTCCTGCACGTAATGAGCTTTGTGAGATACTATACAAACATATGAGCTGATGAAACGCTAACCGATAGAAGATTAACTGACATCAGTTGAGAGTCATAAAATTAATTAACTGAAGAGTCAGTAATTGACAGCAAAACTGAAAAACGAATTAAGCACCAAGACAAACATAACAACTGATTAGGATAAATCAATTAATCCAAATATATTGGGAAAATGAGAAAACTTAGTCTCAGCCAATGGTTTGGTGAAGATATCAGCTGCTTGCTGCTCAGTTGATACGTATTCCAGTCTGATGTTCTTCTTCAGGGCATGATCTCTGATGAAGTGATGTCTGACATCTATGTACTTAGTCCTGGAGTGAAGAACTGGATTATAGGTAATAGCAATTGTGCTTGTGTTGTCACAGAATATAGGAGATTCCTTTGCATCAACACCATAATCTTTCAGTTGCTGCTGAATCCATAGCAGTTGAGCACAACAGCTTCCAGCAGCAAGATATTCTGCTTCAATTGTGGAAGTTTCTATGGATGTTTGCTTCTTACTGAACCAAGAGATCAGTCTGTCTCCAAGAAACTGACATGATCCACTTGTACTTTTTCGATCAAGCTTGCATCCTGCATAATCTGCATCTGAATATCCAACTAAATTGAAAGATGAATCTTTAGAATACCATAATCCCACATTTTGTGTGCCCTTAAGATATTTCAAAATACGCTTGGCAGCAGTAAAATGTGATTGCATAGGATTTGCTTGAAATCTGGCACACATGCATACAACAAATACAATATCAGGACGACTAGCAGTTAGGTACAATAATGAACCTATTAAACCTTTGTAAAGTGTCGTCTCAACTGATATTCCCCCTTGATCAGTGTCTAATTTAACTGATGAGCTCATGGGAGTGCTAGCTGCTGAACATGATTCCATACCAAATTTCTTCAGCAATTCCTTAATGTATTTAGTTTGACTGATAAAAGTTCCTGAATCCAGTTGCTTCACTTGTAAACCAAGAAAGAATGTCAGTTCACCCATCATGCTCATTTCGAATTTATCCTGCATTAACTTAGCAAACTTCTCGTATAATTTTGGGTTAGTTGACCCAAAAATAATGTCATCAACATAAATTTGAACGAGTAGAATATTATCATTCTTGGAAAATTTGAACAAGGTCTTATCAACTGATCCAACAGAAAAATCGTTATCAGTTAGAAATTTGGAAAGAGTTTCGTACCAAGCTCTTGGAGCTTGTTTAAGACCATATAAGGCTTTGTTCAAATGATATACATGATCAGGAAAGTGATGATTCATAAAACCTGGAGGTTGTTCAACGTAGACTTCTTCCTGCAACTGGCCATTCAGAAATGCACTTTTCACATCCATTTGATAGACTTTGAAGTTTTTGAATGAAGCATAGGCGATGAATATCCTGATTGCCTCCAGTCTTGCAACTGGTGCATATGTCTCATCATAATCAATTCCTTCTTCCTGCCTATAGCCTTGTGCTACTAGCCTTGCTTTGTTACGCACAACTGAACCATCTTCGTTCAGTTTGTTCCTGTACACCATTTTGTACCTATAACAGTTTTCGAAATTGGTCTTGGAACTAAGTTCCAGACATTGTTATGGATAAACTGATTTAGCTCTTCTTGCATTGCATTTATCCAGTTTGGATCAGCAAGAGCTTCATCAGTCTTCTTGGGTTCTAGTTGTGATACGAAAGCTGAATGAATAAATAGATTGAGCATCTAATTTCTTGTTTTTACTGGATCAGATAGTTTACCTATTACCAACTCTGGAGGATGTGATTTCTTCCATCTGAGTTCAGCATTTATTGCTTCTGAATCAGCAACTGCTTCTGTGGGTAACTGAACATTTTCAGTTTCAGTTGGAGCAGTTTCAGTTGGTAACTGAATGTCATTCGGTGGCTCTATCAACTGATTATTTGGAATAGCTTATGGTTCTTCTGGTTGATCCAATACCTCCGGTTCAGGTGTTTTGAGATTGCTTTGATTGATATGGATATCCTCTTCATCATCATCATCCAAGCTTATATCTGTAAATATATCAGCTAGCTCAACTTGATCTGTTGGCTTATCAGTTAGTATAGTTTCATCAAAAACAACATGAATAGATTTCTCAACATTTAAGGTATTTTTGTTGAAGACTCTATACGCTTTACTCAATGAAGAATAACCAAGAAATATTCCTTCTGCAGATTTAGCATCAAAGGCTTTTAAATGAGTTTTACCATTGACAAGTATAAAACATCTGCAGCCGAATATTTTGAAGTAGGAAACCACACTTTTTCTTCCATGCCAGATCTCATAAGGTGTTTTCATATGATTCTTATTAATTATTTATCTGTTTTGAGTGTAACACGCAGTGTTCACTACTTCTGCCCAAAACCTTTGAGAGATACCAGAATCAACAAGCATTGTTCTAGAAGCCTCTTTAAGGGTCCGATTTCTCATTTCAGCTACACCATTTTGCTGAGGAGTTCTAGCTGCTGAGAGCTCATGCTTAATTCCGGAATTCTCTAAATAATTTGAAAGAAATTGATTGATAAACTCAGTTCCTCGATCAGATATGATTTTATCAATTCCAACTGATTTTTCATTTAATAATCTTTTGAAAAGCTTAATCAGTTGAGCAGCAGTTTGGTCTTTGGACTTGAGAAATATAACCCAATTGAATCTTGAAAAATCATCTACAACCACCAAGGTGTATTTCATTCCCCCTAAGCTCATGACTGGTATTGGACCAAAGAGATCCATATGTAACAGCTCTAAGCATTGGGAAGAAGATTTACGACCCTTGTTCTTAAAAGAAGATTTGATTTGTTTACCAAACTGACATGCTGAGCAATTTTGTCTTTGATAAAATCCATTTTGGGCAGCCCAGTAACAAGATTGTGGTTACTCAAATATGCAATAGACTTGAAATTCAGGTGGTTTAATCTCTTATGCTACAACCAGTTTTTAGAAGATTTTGAAGCAATAAAACATACTGGTGCATAAGGTTGATCATTCCAACTGACTTTGTAAGTGTTTCCACACCTTTTGCCAGTTAGGATGATCTCTTCAGTTGAGTTTTTGACTGAACAAGAATGTTTGTCAAACTGAACTGAGAATCCATTATCGCATAATTGACTGATACTGATCAGATTGTACTTAAGATTCTCAACTAATAATACATCATTAATGGTGAAGTTACCATGGATAAGCTTACCCTTACCCACAGTTTTACTTTTAGAATGATCTCCAAAACTGATGTTTGGTCCAGTGTATTTGAGCAGTTGAGACAATAAATTTGAATCTCCTGTCATGTGGCGTGAACATCCACTATCCAAGTAACATATAGATTCAAAGGTTGTATCTGTTACCTGCAATCACACAAAAGATAAGATTCTGGTACCCCTTTTTCTATTTGGGTTCAAAGTTGATTAGTCCTTTAGGAATCCAGACTTGGATCAATCTAACTGACCGTTCATTTGCTGTATTCCAGATGGTCTTTACCTGTTTGTGTGTGCTTGATGTACGGTGTGCAGGAGATACAACATGTGATTTGCCCTTTTTCAACTGATTGTTCAGCCAGTATCTTTTCTGAACTGGCTTACTGTTGTAGTAATTTGAATATCCATTTGAGTAATTTTTGCTGAAAATTTTTGGTTGCTGACTTCGAGTGTCAGTCACAACTTTTGGGCTATAACCAATTCCACATCTTTTCCCCTTGTTCATACTTTGAGTTGGCTATTCAATCAGTTTACTCGGCTCAGCTTGTTCTTGTACCATAACTGATTTTACAAAGTGAATGTATTTCCCTTTGTTTATATTCAGTTTTGGCTGAGTATCTTTGGAAAACGAATCATCTTTACTACAGAATCTTAAACCAGTTTTATCAGTAACTGATTTCTGAGAATTCTGTATATCAGTTAAAGCATCAGACGATTTGTTCCAAGCCTGAATAAGCTCTGTCTGCTTTGAATTTTCAAGCAACAACTTTTGAATCATTAATTGATCCCTGCTTCTTTCATTTCTGAGCTCAGCAATTTCCCTTTTCAGACTCAACATATCAACTGATTCATCAGTTTTTGTTTTATCGTCTTTGGGATCATTTTGCTTCGCTCTAGCTTTTTCAAACAATAAAGCAAGCTTTTGATACTCATTAACCATGTCATGCAATGTCGAAATAAGTTCTTCTCTGGTAAAATCAATTGAACTAAAATCAAATACCTGTTGACTGCTGAACTCTAGTTCTGTATCAGCAGCCATCAGACATTTTACTTCTTCTTCATCGTCACTAGAGCTGCATGAAGTTTCTGGTTCTGATTCCTTGCTGTCAGTGTCTGCCCATTTGGCTTTGCTGTTTTCAGCTAGGAGTACTTCATGTTTTTTTCTGTAAGGCTTCTTGTCGTCCTTAGATCTCCTCTTGTGCTCATATACTTTCTTCTTTTTTTCAGTTGAAACTTGACTGTCCTTCTTAGGTTTGGGACAGTCAGCAATATAATGACCTAGTTTGCCACAGTTGTAGCATGCATTTGATTCATCTCTAGAGTTGTTTCTTTGATATTGCTTCTGAAAATTCCCTTGATTCTTCCTCATGAATCTTCCAAACTTCTTAATGAACAATGACATGGCATCATTGCTTAGTTGATCAACAGCTTTCTCAACTGAACCAGTTGGTTCTGTTCTTACAGCAGTTAAGGCAGTAGTAGCTGCTGAGGTAGATGGTTCTCCCTCTCGAGTTTTCAGTTCAAACTCATATGCTTTCAAGTCAGCGAATAGGTCATGGAGTTCAACTTTGTTCAGATCTTTAGACTCCCTCATTGCCATGGTTTTCACATCCCATTCCTTGGGAAGACCTCTGATTATTTTCAATGCAACTTCTTTGTTTGAATACACCTTTCCAAGTGCATTTAGTTCGTTGATGATGCAGCTGGTTCTTTCATCATATTAATGCATCATTTCTCCAACTTTCATTCTGATGTTGTCGAACTTCTACACGGCAACAGAAAGTTTGTTTTCTTTGGTTTGTTCGTTGCCTTCGCAACGCTGAATTAACTTCTCCCAAATCTCTTTTGATGTCTTGCACGTCTTGATTTTACTGAACGTTACTTTGTCCAGTGTTTTGTACAATATGTCCTTTGCTACATTATGTAGATTTTCTTTCCTCTTGTCCTCAGTAGTCCACTCATCTCTAGGCTTTTCAATTCTGTGCGGTGCCCCATCTGTGATTGCAACTGCTGTATTGGCTTTCAAAATGTTCATGGGTCCGTCAGTTATAACGTACCACATGTCATCATCCTGTGCAGCTAGATGAGCCTGCATCCTGATCTTCCAATCGTCAAAGTCTTCTCTTGTGAACATATGAATCTTGTTGAATGAAGACATAGTGAACAATTTATGTGTAGATAATCTTTGATAGGATATGACTCGCTCTGATACCACTTGATAGGATCGGATAATCGAGTAAAGACTGTTTATAAGTGGGGGTTGAATAAACACTGCTCGAATTTAAAATATTTTTCGACAATATAAATTCAGTTCTGTTACAAACTGAAACTGAATATCCCTTCGGTCAATAACAATCAGTTAAACTGAATAAAATAGTTGCGGAAAACTAACTAACTGAAAGATAGAGTATCTAACTGAAAATGATAACTGAAGTAATGACACCACAATTTGTTTCTGGATGTTCGGAGAATTGAATAACTCCTACGTCACCCCATCTATCACGAAGATAGGATATCCACTAAAAGACTTTGATCAAATACACGACACTGTACAGACCCACTTCAGTTTGGACTTATCACTTTGCCAAAACTGAAACTCTTAGCATACAACACTTTTATAGATCGTAACTGATCTTTAGCACAACTTAGAAAATCTATCAACGATTACAAAGTGCTATTTAAGCTCGAGAATGTAGTCTTGAATACTACTGATAAGACTAATAAGCGTGAACTTTTATATCTGATTGTGAGTAGATATTTTTGAAGCGTAACAGCAAGTAGAATGAGATAACTGAAAGTCGGTGATTCTTCAGTTGCTGCCTTTGACTATTTATAGGCTTTTCTCTCAACGGTAACATCAAAGAATGTTTGAATATTCTAACCGTTGATTGCCATGTCGATATATTCTGACAATCGTACACTGTTCATTCTGCAATGCGGCGTTCCACTACTAGTTGCAGGTATATGTACTATTTTGTCTGTTGCTGCTTTCAACTGATGACGTGTACAACTGAGAGGTCAGCTGGTAACGAATCAGTTGCCGAGAATGAACTTCAGTTGAGCAGATGACGTGTTCAGTTGATGATCAGTTCAGTTGCTGAGTTCAGTTGGTAATTCTTTATGCCAAAACACCGAAATTAAGTTTCCAACACTTCTCTTCATACCTTTCCACCAAAACCTGGTCTTCAAATCCTTATATATTTTCATGCTTCCAGGGTGGATACTCAATTACTTCTGTGAGCTTGAGATAAAATCTCGTCTCTCAATTTAGAATCTTCTAGAACTACGATTCTTCCTGACAGACACAAGGTTTCATCTGTTTGGAAAGCAAAGCCAGATGTGTTTTCTCCATTAGCTAACCTTGCTAACTTTTCCACCTTCGGATCAGAAAACTGAGCTTCTCTGATTTTGGCATACAACATCGTTTCAGATAAAATGCTCGTTACTCGAATGTGTTTCATTCCTTTCTTATTACGGAAGTGAAATCCCAGAGAACAACAATCTTGGATTACACTTGATATGAAACTTGTCTGAAGTGCAGATAATCTCACCTTGCGACTAAGAAGATCAGTTGTAAGATTCGCTGATCCTGGATGATACTTGATTTCGCAATTATAATCCTTTAACAAATCCATCCATCTTCTTTGGCGCATATTCAACTCTGCTTGAGTGAAGATATACTTCAAACTCTTGTGATCAGTAAAGATCTCAAATCTCTCTCCGTAGAGATAATGTCGCCAGATCTTCAAAGCAAACACAATCGCTGCCAATTCCAGATCATGAACTGGATAATTCTCTTCATGCTTCTTCAACTGTCTAGATGCATATGCAATCACATGACCGTTCTGGGTTAAAACACACCCAAGTCCTTGAAGTTATGCATCAGTGTACACAATGTACCCTCCTGTTCCAGATGGTAGAGCTAAAACCGGTGCAGTTGTCAAACGTTGACGCAGTTCATTGAAACTATTTTCACAATCACGTGTCCATTCGAACTGCACATTCTTACACATCAGTTGAGTCAATGGTTTGGCAATCTGAGAAAATCCTGAGATGAATCTCCGGTAATAACCTGTCAAACCTAGAAAACTTCTTATCTCTTGATCTGATTCCGGTCGGCCCAACTCAACACTGCTTCGATCTTGCTAGGATCCATTGATATCCCATCTTTGGATATAACATGTCCTAAGAAGACAACTCTGTCGAGCCAAAACTCGCACTTGTTCAACTTAGCATACAGTTGGTGATTCCTTAAGGTTAGCAACACAATCCTTAAATGTTGTGCATGCTCTTCAAGACTACGAGAGTATACCAGTATGTCATCAATAAAGACAATGACAAACTTGTCAAGATACTCCTGGAATACTCGGTTCATCAAATTCATAAATACTGCCGTTTGCATTCGTCAAACCAAACGGCATCACTAGAAACTCGTAATGCCCATACCTTGTTCGAAATGCAGTCTTAGGGATATCACGTTGATGACTCGAAGTTGATGATATCCAGAACGTAAATCGATCTTCGAGTACATTGAAGTCCCTTGCAGTTGATCAAACAAATCATCAATCTGTGGTAACGGATATTTATTCTTGACTATTACTCGATTCAACTGTCGATAATCTATGCAAAGCCGCATAGACTCATCCTTCTTTTTAACGAACAACACTGGTGCTCCCCAAGGAGACACACTGGGTCTAATGTACCCTTCGTCAAGAAGATCTTGTAACTGTTGTTTCAACTCTTTCATCTATGTTGGTGCCAATCTATAAGGCGCTCTGGAGATAGGTGCGGTTCCTGGTATCAACTCTATCTCCGATTCCACTTCCCTCTCTGGAGGAAATCCAGGAATTTCATCGGGGAAAACATCAGGAAATTCATCGACAACTGGAGTGTTCTTCACGTCGATTAAATTATTTCATACGTCAACAGCATAAATGAGGTATCCTTCTCCTCCTTTTGCTAAAGCCCGTTGTGCTTTTACAGCAGACACTACTGGCATTGGAGGTCGAGCCCCCTCACCGAAGAAGAACCAATTCTCGTCTCCTTCTGGACGAAACTAAACGAGACGTTGATAACAATCTACAGTCGCTCTATACTTATTAATAGGTCGATTCCCATAATACAATCGAAATCTTTCATAGCCAATATCATCAAATTGGCCGACAAGTAATTTCCCTCAAACTCTAGCAAATAGTCTACTACAAGTCGCTTAGCTAAAACCTCTTGTCCCATCGGTGTAGACACCGACAACAGAACATCTAATGACACGTAGGGTAGTTTATGCTTCTTAACAAACATTGATGCTATGAATGAATGCGATGCCCCAGTGTCAATCAATACATATGCAGGAATACCACATAAAAGAAAACTACCTGCAATGACTCTCTCGTTTTGCTCCTCAGCTTGTTCTTGGTTTAGGGCAAACACTTGCCCCTGAACTTGTGGGCGTTGCTGAGATCCTTGCGATATTCCTCCACGACGAGAACCTTGAGTAGGAAAACCTTTCTGTTGCACAGTGGCCTCAGAATTTTTTCCACTATAAGACCCTGTCATAGAACCTCCGCATCCACTTTTATTCTCCAAATTTGGGCAATCCCTCTTCATGTGACCAAAACCACCACAATTGAAACATGCACCTGTTGCTCTTCGATAATTCTCCGTCGGGTGATTGCCTCTGCAGTGGTCACATTGCATCTTTTTCCTGCCAAAGCTGTGCACCCCTCCAGAACCGGAAGAAGAAGAAGATACAGACTTCTTGAAAGACTGACCCCTTGGTCCCAACGAACTAGAACTTTTGCTAGATTGCATAGCCTTCCTCCTAGCAATACTGATCTTGGCTTGACGATAACGATTCACTAATCCTTCTTACGAATTAGGATCATCACGGACAGAAACTCGATCAAAAATCTCCTGGTTCAAACCATTCGAAAAGTGAGAATATTTTGCTGCAGAATTCTCACTGATATGAGGAGCGTACGACAACAGATCCGTAAAACGCTTCTGATAATCCTCAGTGTTCGAATCTCCTTGCTTAATGGTCAATAGTTCCATCTCCTTCTCCTGGCGAAGAGCTGGCGGACAGTGATGATTGATGAAGGCCTGAAGGAAATGTTCCCAACGAATCCGCCCATGCTGCTGAACTAGAATGACAGAAACAGGTTTCCACCATTTCCGAACTTCTCCTTGGATCATGAAATCAGCTACCTCCACCTTCTCATCCTCGTCATAGTGCAGCACTCGAAAACACTGATCCATGATATCGACCCAACCTTCAGCAACATCAGCATTCTCATCTCCGGTCAGCAGAGGAGGTCCAATCTTAATGAAATCCATATTGTTGACACGATTTCTACGTCTCCTTTCATCATGATCTCGGTGACGCCTTCCGTCACGATCTCTACGACGATGTTCTCGGCCAACCTCATCATCGTCATAACGGCCATGTCCTACACTTCCGTGACTGCTGTCATCTCCTGACATTTGAAAGGAAACTAAAATCAACTTCTAAATCCTCAAAACAGAATTACTAATGTCCCAAAAATCTTTGCATGCTCTGATATCACCAAATGTAGCGCCCTTACCCGAGCCACTACTAAACAGACTAATAAACATGCAAAATTAAACTTAATAACAACCATTAAACAGCAAAAATCAAATACTTAATCATCTTACAACCCAAACGAAAACAAAACAATAACAGCAGTCTTAAACATTAATACAACCATAACGAAAACATGATTCTGAACGAGAAAACGATAAATCACAGAAAACCTCTACTGGATCACCACCGAAAACCCAACTGCTCTAGCCACTGTCCTGGTCGTCCGAACCGTCCAACCTAAGACCTACCCCATGGAATGGGGTGCCCAAGATGAAAACAAGGACGTGAGCGACAATCGTCCAATACGAGAATGTACGAGTATACAAACTAATATGATGCATGCGAAATGCAATATGCTCGGATATCAAGGATCAAGTCAAGAATCTCATGCTTAGTCTAGAGGCGCCTGATTTTGTAGTCTCTGATCTGCCCTAGGCGTGTTTTGGCTCCCACACTCATCATCAAGACGTGGACATGCAATGTCCAGGTCATCAGAGCCCGCGGGTCCCGTCGAACACTGTAGCTCTCGATGCCCCATCGTCCACAATACAGAATAGGGCTGAACGGCCCCAACAAACGAGGTTTATCTCAAAAGATAGCAGGCTCAACATGATATGTCATGCATAATATGCCAAAGCAGTAAAACATGTATCATGCAACAGATAAATATGCAGCATATAAGTGTATACTACGCTTGGATATCTCAGTCAGTACATCACGTACCTCACTAAAACAATCTGACAGAAAGATCTGAACCTAGACAATACCAACATAATGAAATCACTATCAAACCAGATTAAACATGCTACAAGTTCTCCCTAATGATCCTTAAATCACTATCTAAGGATTTAGGATTATACCTGCGTCCGTCGTCAGCCCGCTGATGATGTCTCGATCTCAGTTCACCGACCCCTTCTCGAGTGGATACTAGCTCCGAAACTTCCTGACACCAAAGTGTCCTAAAAACTGACTAGAAAACCTAATATACAACTAGAACTCTCTCTGAAGAATGCGGTGTAGGAAACAAAAGAATCGGCTTCCATTTATAGGCTGCATCCGGAATATTTCAGAAAATCCGAACCAATCTTATCTGCCACGTGTCAGAATCTCATTGGTCTAGTTGGATTTCTCGAGATAATGTAATCTGAAGTAGGTCGGGTTATCCATTTAAAATTCGGTGGATACCAACAGCTTAATCCCGAATTATCAATTCCTTAATAATACTTAATTAACAACACATTAATTATGTCTTAATTAATACTTCATTCAAAACAAGGATTCGGGTCATTACACTTGTAGTTCAAACTTACAAAATCCATATGGTTTTTAGACAACCTAATTTCAACCCACATATCCACTTGATTCCAAATTTCTTAATGACTTTCAAAAAAAAATCTCGATTTTGACTTTCTATTACCTTTATTAACTCGAGCTTATACCAAATCATCCTGTTAGCTTAAATTTGACTTCTAATATTTTTCTTTGACATAAACCCGAGTCTTTTGATTTAATTACTTAATAACTAAACCACGAATCGTTTTTAACCCAAATAAATTCAAAACTTGATATTTTCTTCCCAAATTTTAAACATAAACTTTTCATCCCTAAACTTAACTAATTGATCAATTTTAACTTTGATTGTCCTCAGTCTAAATTCATAATTTTGCACAACACTATTCCACTAATGCTTAGATTTTCAAACCCAATATTGATTCATATACAAGACCCTTGATTACCATTTGATAAGATCGGTTAGGGGTGCAAGAGTGTTTAGAAAGAGGGTTGAATAAACACTGACGATTTTCACAACCTTTTCGAATATTGATGAGTCAGTTTAGTGATAAACTGAAACTCGAGAATCTTGTTAGTCGATATCAATCAGTTAACAGTAATAGTGCTGAAATAAAATAACTGATAGATAGAATAAAAACTGAAATAAGAATACACAAGATTTTTCGGATGTTCGGAGATTTCAATCACTCCTATGTCACCCCTTCTATCTCGAAGATAGGATATTCACTAAAAGACTTTGATCGATACAAACAGTTGTACAGTTTCACTTCAGTCTTGGACTTAACAATGCCAAACTGAAACTCTTAGTCACAACACAGTTTAAAGTACTCAACTGAACTTAAATAACTTAGCACAACTGATCTTTTCAAGATCGAGTATTACAACAATAACAGTTTGTGCTAATAAGCTCGAAGTATAGCCTTGAATGCTACGAGTGTATATGATAAGCGTGAGCTTTGAAATCCTTAGAATATGAATAGAAAGCTTGCAAAGATTTCAACATAGTAACAACTCAGTTAATAGAATATTGTTCGGTTTCTTCTCATCTGCTCTTCTCTACTTTTTATAGGCTTTGCTTCCAACTGTAACAATGAATGTGATTTGAATCTTTCTATCTGTTGTTTGCCACGTCAACGTTCATCTGATAGTCGTAAACTGTAGCATTTCTGAAATGCGGCGTTCCTAGTGTTCTTTGTACAATTTGTCGGTGGTTGAGCTACGTCCTTTTCACTGATGACGTGTACAGCTGAAAGGTCAGCTGATAGGCTATAGCTGATAAGCTCACAACTGTTTGTAGCAATTGATCAGTTTCCAACTGATCAGTCAGTTGTCTGCGTAGTTCAGTCAGCTAGTTCAGTAGCCTTCGATTGTCTTCCCATTAATCTTTAGTTGTAGGCAACCGATAGTTTGCATATATTAGATCAGTTACTGTCAGTATTCTTGATCAGTTAGTTCAATCTAATAAATGCTTAGTTTGTCAAACTTCTGAAATTCGGTTTCCAACAATTTACCACTTTTTGATGTTTGAAAAAACTTTAGAAAATATGAACTGATCAACTGAACTCGTTGTAGATAAAATAACCTTTGACAACTCTTTTAATGTACAGATTCGTACAAAGAATGAAGGAATTAAAGAATCTTCTAACTGACTAAAATAATATTAAAAAATTCTACCAAATACTTCAACCTCTAACTGATCTTCTATTTTTTAGATGGTTGTTGATCAGTTGGTTGAATGGGTCTCTTCTTCCAACTTCAATTCCATGGCCCTTCTTTCAATGCTATGTTCCACGACTTTAATCTCCGTATTTGACTTTGCTCAAGACAACAAACATGTAGGGTATTGTCTGCAAATGAATTTTTCCATTTGGTTCACCTCATTTGGTTAAATATTGAATTATTTATGGTTTTTTTACTATAAGCTGGTCATAGTAAAAATAAATATGTCTTCCTTTTGATATTTGCACAATTTGATCATTTAATGAACTTTTTAGGCATTCATTTCTTCTGCAAAGTTGTAGATAATATCTCAAGGATTCCGAACATGTTTGAATCACCTCCATTTGAATTTTGTAGCTTGAGTTATCATTATTTTATCAACACGTAGAAAACCTGAAAATAAAACATATTTAGTAAGACATTTAAATATAAACAAACAAAACTAAAATAACATAATTTTATAATTTTAATGAAACTTAAATTTTAAAATACAGGTTTTGACATATAATAAATTATTAATTTTAAGTTTCATCACACTCCTACAATATATATATATATATATATATATATATATATATATATATATATATATATATATATATAAATATATATATATATATATATATATAATTTTTAAAATTTTAATTTTTTATAATAATATAGTCAAAAAGATAATTCACACTACCTACCATGACCTGTATAATATCAAGAATTTTATTGTATAAGCCTCAACTCCATATTCTTTCAGGTCAAAATATTTAATGAATAGATAGTTTTCACTCATTGAGTTGGAATGAATATTAACTCTCATTGAGAAAAACTAAGTATTAAAGCAGACAATTAAATAAACTAATATTGAAAAAAATGATAAAATTTACAAATAATAAATCCCTCTTTTTTCTTTTTTTTAAATAAACGTGACTGCAAAATTTTACTATAACATAAAATTTTTTATCCAAACATTCTACCATAAATGTCTATATATACATATAAACATTTATATAATGGATACATCCGACTACCTTTGAAACTTATCTAGCACAAACAAATATTTTTATTTTAATACATTGATAGTACATCAATCAAATCTATAAAAAATTACAATGAACAAAGTACTTTACAGCGCGTTATTTATTTATTTTTTATATATATAAATATTAATTTTTTCTCTTTTTTTAGGGGAGTTATATTCTTGTAATTAACCATTTTTTAATAATCAATAAAAGTTTATTAATTGTTTTCTCATTTCTCACCACTTACTCATAAAAGATGTGAGTATATATTATAATTTTACAAAAAGAATTTTTTTTAATTATACATGTTAACAACCATACATACCATATCTTTTAACTATATTCTCTTAAAAATTTTAGAAATTATTTTATTTGAAAACAATCACAATTATATATATAAATACACATAAATTGGTATATATAAAAAACTAATTTTTCTTGTAGTATGTAATTTGAATATAATGAATATTAAAATCTACTGTATTGTGATTTTTCAATAATTATTTTTAAATATGTTTTGAGGTGTTTGGTTGACTTCGGGTAAAATTTTGAGGTCCAGAAATAAAACGGTCAATTAGGGTTTGCAAGGGCAAAATGGTCATTTTGCCCACGGGTCAAGTTAGCAGTCTTGGCAGTTCCCCGATCATTGCATTACACGCTTTTAATGTATATGTTATCACGAACACGAAGTTTTATGTAAATATGATAAATACTTGCATGCTTGATTTTAAGGAAATTTACGTATATGCATGATTTTTATAAATGATGAATATGTTGACATGTTTTTAAGGATGTGAGTTGGTTGTGATTAATACGAATACGAATACGATGACATGTAAGGCCAATGCTCAGTGGATGGGTAATACTTTCGCCGATGTCCCCGCCGCGGGTACCACAGTTATACGTAGACGGATCCATCGAACAGAGCTGATACGATAGATCTTATATGAAAGTCACAACTAATGAACTGAATTCAATTAAAGAAAGCGAACATGTATATGATGATATGTTGAGACATATTTTTACACGTTATGTTTTGTTTCGATATGTTTAAGTTCATGCTTTTAAGATCATGAAATATATTTTAATTACTATACTTTTCACTGCTGCATAATATTTATATGTACTTGTTATAACAGTTCAGGTGTGTTGAGTCTTTAAACTCATTAGGTGTGATTGATGCAGGTGAACATATGATTGAGGAGACTGTAGGCGTTTAAGACTGAGTAGGTTGAGCTGGGGGTGCACGTGAAAACCCGAGAACCTTGCATTTCTTCCGCATAATACATTTATGAGACTTGGGTTTAAGAAATATGGTGAAATGTTTTTGAATCTTGTTGTACGTTGTTGATTTATCAGACTTTTGTTATCTGTTGGAGTCTCTATTTAAAAGCAATAGACTAGGAGATTAATTTCATTTTATGCTTTAACTAACTGCAATTATTTTTATTCAGAGGTTGGTTGACCTTTTAAAATGTATGTTTAACTTATTTAAATGTTGATGTGTGTGTATTTTCGGTCATATCTTTAAAAAAATATGTCAATAGAATTTTTAAAATGAGTGGTTTCAGCACCAATGTTTTCGTGAAGCAGGATGGAAGCATGAGACTTTGTATTGATTACCGTGAGTTGAACATAGTTACATTGAAGAACAAGTACCCATTACCGAGGATTGATGACTTATTCGATCAATTACAAGGAGCGAATGTGTTCTCCAAAATAGATCTCTGCTTTGGGTATCATCAGCTGAAGGTGAAAGATGCAGATGTGCATAAGACAACTTTCAGAACTCGCTATGGGCATTACCAGTTTTTAGTTATGTCATTCGAGTTGACAATTCTCTAGCCATCTTCGTGGATCTTATGAATCAGGTATTTTAGCTTTACTTGGGTCATTTTGTCATTGTATTCATAGATGACATCCTTATCTATTTGAAGAGCCTGGAGGAGCATATCTAGAATTTGCGTACAACGTTGCAGGTGTTGCAGAACCGAAAGTTGTATGCAAAATTAAGCAAGTATGAGTTTTGGTTGGAGAAAGTTGCATTCTTGGGTCACGTTATCGCTAGCAGTGATATATAGGTTGATCCGTCCAAAGTAGAAGCTGTAAAGGAATGGATTGTACCGAAGGAAGCATCTGAGATTCATAGTTTCCTAGGCTTGGCGGGTTATTACAGAAAATTCATTCAGGTATTCTCTTATATTGCAGTGCCACTTACCTCGTTGACAAAGAAGAATGTTAAGTTTGTGTGGAGCGTTGAATGCTAGAAGAGCTTCGATACTTTGAATCAAGGTTGTTCGTCCTATTGTAAGGTTGCCTGAAAGAAGTATTGTCCTTACACGTATTAATCCTAAGGTTAGGAGGCATTGTTGGTACTCGTTAAATTTGCTCTTGTTTCTGTATAATCCATCTTTTGTAGCTTTGATTTTTTATAATTATATTTTGCAAATGTTGGTTTTTTGTTTTTCAATGAATTTAGTTAAATCAAATGCCACATTATTTTTAAAATATCGGATGATTTAATCAGTTTTCAATTTCACTTGCCTTCTTTTGATGGATGTTCTTGCGTGCAGAATAGAGATACTAATGTGCTAGTCATGTTACGACCTGTTTGGCTAGATTTGAAAAATTATTTGACTGCGAAAGGCCGGAAGAGAATTGAAGTTTATGTTTACACCATGGCTGAAAGAGATTATGCATTGGAAATGTGGAGGCTGCTTGATCCAGAAGCACATTTAATTAGCTCTAAACATATGCTCGAGTGTGTTTTATGCGTGAAATCAGGTGAACTCCACTTTTTTTAAGAGGCAGACTCTTAAGTTTTATCTTCCATAAAAACGTTCCTATGAACTAGGTTAACTAGTCATTAGACATGTAGCGGTTGGAAATCTTTAAGAGTTGAAAGCTAAAATTTGTCTATCGAGACACATTTATGCTATTTTAACTCTGGGATTAAGCAGTTCTAAAAAATTAGTATTGTGTTCCAGCCCCTTCAAATGTTGCTATTCCTTGTGAATGTTATAGTTGATCTTGATGACTTCAATCTCATATACATATTTTTTTCTAAATCCCTTTTGATTAAAGGGGCTACGAAATCTTTGCTTAATGTCTTCCAGGATGGCAAGTGTCATCCAAAGATGGCAATGGTAATTGACGATTGTTTAAAGCTCTGACAACTGGGACATCTGATACGGACTTACTGGTTGTATCGGAGGCTGAAATAATGCTCGCTAAGAATGTCTGGCATCCCTTATACATAAGCTTCCTCTCCTGAACACGTGATATCATTCGAGGAAAATTTCAGCATCCATTTGGCTCGAATACAAATTTTTCCAAACCCAACAGTCTAACCAATACCAACCTTCGCTGAAAGTCGAATAAAACCCCATTATTTGGCAACCAATATATTCCCAAAATAATCTCACTCTGGCATCGGCAATATAATAATATCAGCATAAACTGTGTGACCCTGTAGCTCGATATCCATGTCTCTACTACTATAGAAGCTGACAATTCTTCCCTAGATAGGACTGTCACAAAATAATTTACTTAGAGTCTGGTGGGCTTGAAACCCAAATAATTCACGAAATTGTTTGATATAAATGAATGGGAAGCCACGGAATCTAGCAGAGTATTCATGGCTACTCCCGCTATAGAGATCCTTCCTGAGATAATAATAACATAACAATAAACTTAACAATTCTCAAAATGATTAGACTTACTCACATGCACAGACTTAATCCATTATCCAATTTTTTTTAAAAAAAAAATCAAAAATCAACAAGCTAATATACCAAAAAAAATTCTAAACATGCATCTCAAATTCCAATAAATTATAATATGTTGAATTAATTATAATACCTGTAAGGAGAGTAGTTTCTGGGTTTGCCTCCTCATCATGCATAGCAAAGACTCGCCCCTGAGTCAGTTGCTTCCACTGTGGGAAATGTTTAAGCATATGTCCAAGAGCTCCACACTTAAAGCATCTGTCTATCCCCCAAAAGCAAGCTCCTTTGCTGACAATTGCACTTCAGGCAAACAGGATAGTCATTAGGCTTCTGAGTAGCTTTTTTCTGGGGTGGTTGTCCCTTGACCTTGTATGGTCCATGAAATGGCTTCTTATTCTACTGTTGAGGCTGGTGTCGAGGCATCTGATATGGCCTCTTGCCCTGTCTATCGTTCTCAATGTCCCTCTGATTCTGCTATACATATAAGGCTCTAGTCACCGCAACACAGAAATTCGTAGGACCAACCACACGAACATCACGGTGCAAAATGGGTTGCAAATCATCGAGAAAATGCCTCAACTTCTCTCCTGTATTATTAGCAATCATGGGCACAAAGTAACACCCCTACTCAAACTTCACCACAATGTGGTCTCCTTGCCTTAGCATCATAAACTCCCTAGTCAGTTGGGAGCGAAAACCATTCGTGAAGTAATTCGAGCAGAACACCTCCTTGAAGCCCTCACAAGTAAGGGTCTCAAGGTTCACCATCACTGGTACTCCTTCCCACCACAGTCTAGAATCATAGTTCAAGAATTAGGTGGCACATCTGACTCTATCGTCAACCTACAATTCCATAAAGGTAAAAATTACCTCTATGGACTTAATTCATCCATCTGCCACCAGAGGATTTGTTGTACCCGTGAAGTCCTTAGGGTCCATCTTGCGAAAGCGCTCATAAACTGTTGTCGGTCTCGTCCTTCTTCCCACCTCGTCATTGTTCCCGGCGAACTGCGCAAAGAAATGGGTCATGCCAGCAAGCATATGAGCCTTAAGATCTGGTGGTGGACGTGAAGGGGAAGCTCTCTCTTCCTTACGATCCCCACGATCCTGACGATCAACCACACGTCTAGGAGATATACTATTCCACAATCCAACCCAACACGTAACCAGCATGTATGACAATAATATTAATATAACATACTAAAAGTGATTCAAAACTTACACACACAATTAAAGAAACTTGCATTTTAATACTTATTACATTTAAAATCGTAAAAATTGACAGACTTGAGGCGTGACTTCCTGAGCTTCTCGCAACCGGCAGTAGGCACAACCCTTTATAAGGACCTTACTCTAATACCAACTGAAATGACTCGTACTTACTTTACTACTTCAAATAAGCATAAAATAAAAAATTTTCTATTTATTTAACTTCTTAAATTTTAAACTTAATAAATATCTTATTTACATTTCCGAAAATTCCAATAAATAAACTTAAGAAATTTGAAAACTAGAGATTCAAAAATTCGAATACTAATTATTTTAAAGCATAAAAATGATTCGTGTCAAACCACCATAAAATATTTCAAAATGAACCTAATAATAATTTGTTTACCAACCATAAGTAATAAAATAAATTAGAGTAGTAAATTAGTTTTAACATGCATAAAGGCTCATAAATTGCAAGGTCATCGGGCGCGCACTGCCTATGATCATTGAAACGTGGCACCATAACATAATTCATTTGATCAAACTAACACCACAGTGCTTGACCGGCAAGGATCACCACAACCCTTTGACTGGATATCCACTACCACTCATAAGATAAGTTGGAAAGGTCCCCAGACACGTTCTCCGACTTCTAGACCCGTATATGCATAATTTGCCCTCAAGACAACATACATACCTCAAAAATAATATTTTTGCACGTTATATTTGCTTAGGAACGTCGTGGATCTCATTGGATCGGCCCCCAGACCTGCTGCTACAACTTATAACTTACAACTCAAACAACACATAAACTTACGTCCTACTCGTATGACTCCCGAATTAAATAAAACGACTTACGACTTACCATACGACTCGGAACTCCACTCAAATTTGACCAGCAACTTAAATCATTGTTCATACCCTTAGAACCACCTCTGGAACGTCCCCAAGCATCTCGAAACAATACAAGAAACTCTAGGCCATTCTAGGCTCTATTCGGTCCCTTTTTGACACGTTCGGGTTCCATATGACTCCAAACATACCACGGCTCGAACCAGCCCCTAACCAAACCCTAGACCATGAACTTAGACCCTAACCAAGACACTGGCACCTACCTTACCAACTCAGGTCGCATGTCGACATTGTAGAGCAAGTCGGACGTGACAGCGCCTTGCGTGACTTCATGTGTGCGCGCTGTCCCTTCTTGTCCCCAGCGACATTCCTACTAAACCAGCCCATAAACGACCATGTCCAGACCCACCTTAACACCCTAAGACATGGTCCAGACCCTAACCACAAGCCCTAGCCCAGCCCGAACCTTCCCTGACCGACCAAACCAGCGCAACAGCAGCAACAGTGTTCGCTGCGGCAGCCTGCGCTCCGCTTATTCGATGCTCAACCAGACCACTTGCGACCTTTCAAGAACTGATAAATAACATCTAAACACACCCTAACACATACCCATACAAAGCAGCAATAGCCTGAATGATCCACACGAATCCTACGCATTAAAAACTCAGGAAAACAAGAAGGATATTGTGCAGAAAACTTTCAGCATGCAAATACAAGTTTTGATTCAAATCTTTCATGTAGAAAAACGTTTTTCATGAATTTTTTCATCAAATAATAGTATATGACAAGAAGGGTTTAGAACATGTTTTTGCGCATAAACGCTAGAATAAACAAATACCGACGTGAGGGAATGTGGAGGATTAACAAGGAACGACTGCTAAAAGTTTTTCTTTACAAAACTTGCGAAAAATCATCAAAATATTGTAGGTAAGAGTGGGAAAGGGGTGGTGGCTGCTTGGGAGCAAGAACACGAGGTTTTCTTTTGAGTGTGTTTGTGAGGTGTGTGTGTGAGTGCGTTTTTTTCTTTTATTTTTTTAAAAGAAAAACTTTGCAAATTTTATAAAATATTAACTAAACAATTTAATTAAGACATAAAATAATTGATAAAATATTCAACATCATGCTCAAGAATTAAATCTCTTAATTTTGAAAATTGCTAATAAGATGCTTAAAATCTTTTAATTCACCAAAAAATTAAATTTGACTTCAAAATGCTAAAATTCATAAATCATTTAAATTAACTAATTCCTTGGCTTAAAATAAAAATATAAAATTTAATTTTAGCACATTAATCGTCTCTGGTCTCATATCATCGGCCAAACATTGAATATTCACCTGAAAAACTCAACTCGAGAAATATAACTAAATCTCATAACATAAACACATAAATATTTAAAATAAATTAAACATGTTGAATGCATCATTTAATCATTTAAATTAATTAACTTGTTAAATTATACATGCGACTGACATATACCGGTTTTTAGGCACTACATTAACCATGAATTGAAACGAACTCTTCTTTGTTTTTTGGTGTTTCCATTATCATTTACCCTGCTGTAAAATGTTATTCTGCAGCTTGGACACACCTTTAGGTTGCTTGACGAAAGTTTCCTTGTGGCCATTTTACTTCTTCCACTTATGGTTATAAAAAGCCTAGGCAGTGTGTACCCGTTCTTGAAAGAAGGAAATGGTCTGCCACGCATCGGTGATTGGAAAATATGGGTCTTTTCAAGTAACTTTAAGTTGAATACCTTATGTAGCTTATAATATAAAAGTTGTCAAAAAATTAAAATATTTATCTGAATAAATTTTGTTTTCAACGACACAACTATGATATTTGATAAATGTGAGCCACCTTATAGTTTTATTTGTGTAAGTATGATGGTGTTTACTCGATAATTTTTTCCGATTTTTAGTTTTTACGCATTTTGACGACAATTTTTTTGTATTTGTCGGTTGATCAGATGCAAAACTTAGCTCCTATTTGGAGAGAATCCATCATTTCTTATCCCTTGATTTGAGTTATTCTTCTATCCTCTTTCGCTTTCAATTGGTTAATATTTTTTAACTTCTGTTCCATGTTTGTGTAGGAGGAACCCACCCGTGGTTACAATGCTTCTGGTGCTCATGGGGGAACTAGGGACATGGAATCATTATCGACTAGAGAATTTTTTTTATAAAAAAAAATCATGCACTTTTCATGTACTTTTGTTTATTTCTCATTCATTTGTCATCTTCTCTATGAAATTACATGGGAGACAACTACTTTTGTCAATTGAATTCTTTTAAATATTTGATTGCTTGGCGTTTTATTACTCTTTAAATTTCTTAGTCTAATTCGTTTTAGTCATTGTTTGCTTGGTGTTTTATTAATATTGAAGGTGCTTGGTATACATTGGTGTATTTTCAAGCCACCTACTCATACTGGCATGTTTTGATGTCATCGTCCTTAATTCATGAAAGTATTTTGTGTTAGAGTAAATGTCCTGCAAGCCAATTGTTGGCTATGGATTTTATTGACATAGTTGTAATGAACAATCTTTATTTTAATAAAATTCATTATTTCATGGTTTGTTAATTCTTTATCTGTATACCCATGTGATCAGCATAGATAAAGTCATTGATTATATTTTCATACAAATGAAACATAATTCCATGTTGAAACTCATTTGTAAACACTGTATAATCTAAATTTGTTCCTAGTCGATTCAGCCGCCTAAAACATGGATAAAGGTCGCTTGAGCTCGATACTAGCATCTGCGATGTTGTGTACAGCGTTTCTTGGTAAGGGCATAGAGATGTCTAAACATACAAATGAGTAGTCATATGATGATTATACCGAACAACCCTCCCTCGGACTTTTCAAGTGGTTATCATTCATCAAAAGAATAAGTCCGTGGTATGATTGTACACCATTAGTCCTTACGACCCGGGACAACACTGAGGCTTATATGCTAGGGCCGTGCTTTGACTCGTTTACCGGCTCCAGGAGAGTCATCAGGTGTCGAGATTGAGAATAGTTGCGATACATGTAGGAGCCAGTGCAAAGTAGTCGGAGATTCACCGCTCACCTACGGGTGTGGTATCCAATGTGATCTGATGAAATAATAGTGCGTGGAATATCTGGTTAGAGTATGAGATGTACATATGTACATTAGAGAAGCAGTTCTCTAGTTATACATGCGATACCATTATTTATTCTCAAATATGTGTCACATAGTTATCGAATTATTATGCAACCATCGATCAAACCAATGGTTGTAGATTCAATCGGGATATATGAGATGAAGGGACCGTGTTGTACGTTAATCATAACCGACTGGTTCTTGCAGGCACTATCAGTGATACCTAGGGAATCATAGGGCGATGCTGCTAGACGCTCTTACCATGATTTTATGGGTTTAATCAGAAAATGATTTCTGACATTCTCATGATCAATGGTTGATGCATATAATGGGACAAATTAGGGTAAGCCCGAATAAAGGATTATGTCCTGAATCACAAAGAGTTGTGAACCACGGCTAGCTATATCCATGAACCATTGAGGGTCATACAAACACTGGTTTACTTGTTCACGTTGAGATAATAAATTCAATGATTTGAATTTGTAAGAAATAAGTTTGATATGATCAATCGATAAGCTTATAAATAAAGTTTATAAAAGCTTAAGAAAATTTGAGAGCATGACTGCTAAAACAATCAAAGGAAGTGCACCTGCCTTATTTAGACATTGGTAATCACGAAATTAAAGTGTGCATCATAATAACAAACAAGTTTAAATTGTCAAATCGATGATATTGGATCGTTGATCGGGATTACGATGAGATTAATGTAATGGGAGCATGAATCATGAGCTTGTAAGAGTATAAGCTCATCATGCTAATTTATTAAAGTTCAAATGGGCTTTAATAATTAAATTATATTTTCATTGAGTTAAAATATAATCCATTAAGTTTTTTTTTATAAAATATGGTATTGGTTTATGAAATATGGAAATACTCATGATACCATAATTTTAAAAACTTGCACACAAAGCAAAATAATATTGATGCATAATATTCTAATATATATTTGTATTGATTCGAGAATCACGATCTGCATGCAGTAAGAATATTCAATTCATTTACTAAATTAATTGGATTAAGTAAGTTAAATGAAGCATTAGTATTAAAATAAGGATTTCTTATCCTTGTTAAAATGCATGCATTCGGTGGAAAGTTTTGAAAAGAGGAACGATTCTTTCGGCTCTTCCAAGATAAAAATAAAAGACCCTCGAAAATTATGATAGAGCAAGAAAATTTTTGGCTCCTTCAATTTTGCTCTCAAAAGGTTTTGAATCAAATTGTGTTATATCTCTACGAAAAGATTTTCTATACTTTATAGTACAAGTTAGAATGGGAACAAGTAATCTAGTCGTGGACCTGATTTGAAGATTAAAGAAGGAGATCGAAGAAAGTTCGTAGGGAATTTCAATAAGATCTATATCCGTTAATACCAGAGTAGTTGATTGATGCAAAGTGAATTTTCACTAAAGGTAAAAATTTTAAACATCCTATGTATGTTTAATTTATAAAACCATACGAGTGTCCAAAATATTTGAACGTCAAAATAAAAATTTTAAAACTATCGCTACGTTTTGGGCACGAGAGAAAACCGAGATCCAACATTTTGTGCATTACGTTTTTCCTCATTTTACTTTCTATGTACGAAAACCACTATGATCGGTGTTGGATTAAATTATTGGGGAGTGGAAGAACTTTTGCAAAGATACATGCCATTTAGAACTTAGCGTTTTGTAGTTTAAAAGTGTAAGGCGGAATTTTTTTTTCTAATGCAATTGTCATATGTGATTATGTAAAATATCAATCAACTCCAAGACTTTTTTTAATTACTAGTAAGATTGACTTGTTTAGGAAAGAGTCAAAAACAATATATTTGTGATTAAGAGACTTTAACACACTAGTCGTTTACATGTCATGATTTTAACCCGCATTTCGAGCACCTCGGTCAAAATATACGAATTTTGTGAATCAGCGAGAGGTGTACAATGTCTGAGAGATGTTAGTTTTGTCTAATGACATATGTTGAGGTGAAATAGTCCAGAACGTTCACAAATATAGCTTACGAATCGAAAAAGAATGAAACGTACTGACTTGGGAATTTTTTAGGCAGTCATCAGTCACCCTATCGAGCTTATTTGAAAACAAATGGCATGACCAAAATCACATGATTAACCCCCATTCGATCGGCATCGTTTTACAATCCCAAATCAACTACCTGGTTCTATGGCCAGTACATTATCCCTTACCCTCGAGATAACGACTTTTTTTGCACCTGATATGATAAAAGAAAAAGACAATCACAAGAGAAAAATATTGTATGAAAAGTTGAAAAAACGAAAGAAAGAGAAGAAGAAGAATAAGGTGGAAAGTGGCGTAGAGAAATATATATGGTAGGTGAAATAAAAAGCAAAGAGGTGTAATACATGTCGAAATGGAGTATATGATGAAATGGAGAATAGACATATCTTGTAACCATAAGATTAAGCCTTTCATTTTAAGCTTTTGAAGACCCGTTGATCGAGCTGCATTCATCCAATATTAGTAGAGAAGGGTATAAGGTTAAGCACATGGGACTGTTTTGAGAGTTATACACATATTATGCTCCTGGCCCATCTACATACATTTTTGTTTCCCCTCTCTCTTATTCGGTTTTGTAGGAACTTATATGTTCTTATTTGACTGCTTTTACGACATCATCCTCGAAAAACTGAACTCAACTTGATTGACAAAACAAACGACACACTTATTACACATATCAAGCCTTGTCCATGGCCATCAATATCATCATACTTTTTTGCCCTCCCTCCTCTCATGTAAGATTTTGTGGTAACTTATATGTTCTTATTGGACTGACTTTCCACTATCACCCTCAATAAACCAAACTCTGTCTGATTTTCCACTACGGGGAGGACCACAATCAATTGCACCTTCTGTTCATCATGGGTTCAGGAGTATTATATCCATAACCATTGTGTATACCACAGTACCAACCTCCACGGTCATATCAGCAGCCAATGTAGCAGAGGAAAAAGGAAAAAAAGTTCAAGAAAAAGTCTCGATACAGTTCTTCCAGTTCCAGTAGTCATTGTGGAGGAGGTTCATTTGAGTGGTTTAGTGGGATATTTGCGACTGTTGTGGTAGAAAACATTTTAGTGCACAATGTGTTGGGGTTCAGGGGACTTCCCATGTTTGTCAACAACTTGAACATTATGCAAGGGTATGCTCTATTTATGGGAGATAATATTTTCAGCCACCACAGTTCAGTCGGGTTCCCCGAGGACCAGCAGTCAGATTGTATGCTACTTCACAATCGATCCAACAGTTCAGCTACCCACCACCCAAAGACCCCACTCAGCATCATTTCCTAAGGCCACAATAAGTTCGAGTTCATGTGTTGACTCAAGATCAAGTTAACGATGTACCAAGGGGAGTGATTGCAGGTATATGTTATAATTTTTATCATTCTGCATGTTAATAAGTGTAGAGCTTAATTATTTATTAAATTAATATAGCTCTGATACTATTTATATTTGTTGATAGTCACGTGTTAGAATTCACGAATAAAGAGAGATTGAGAGTGACAAGAGAAGAGTTCAGCGAGGGATCATGTTCTCGTAAAATTATCTTTGTTTTCAATGAAAATTTGCGATTGTGTCAAGTGGACACAACCCAGACGTCGAGTATCAAAGAGTCATGTTGAATTTAAAAGCAGTAGCTATTGAAGAAGTTTTGGCATATGAGATCGAAAAATTTGATGGCAACGATTTTGCTTCCTGTAAAAACTATATGTATATTAAAAAATTGCATCGATCATTTGCATGGGAGAAACCAGAAAAGACTTCCCTCCTCCTCCTTGTTCGTTGCTCGTCTTCTTCCCTATCGCCGTCTACCTTCCGGTTTTCTTTGTGCATCGTCCGGCCTGTGTTTCGCTCTCCTTTGCTTCGGAAATACGTTGTTCACCCTTTTTTAGGTCACGTCTTTCTGTGTTTACCGTTTTGCCCACGGCGCGACCTCCTTTGGTTTGGAAAGCGTCAATTTGGTGCCTGTTCTCCTTGGATTTGTTTGAATATGGTGTTCTTCGCTCGTTTTTGTTTGGGATAATTTGTTTTCTTTCCCAGGAAATATGTTGTTCGCCCTTTTTTAGGTGATGTTCTTCACATTAGGTTTCTATGCTTCTTGATGGTACCTTCTGTTAAGTGATTTTGGGATATATTGGATTTTATATCAAATTGACTAATTGTGTTTCTCGGACATAACTCTGAAGAAGTTTTCTTGTCTTTTCTTGAAATGATTGTATTTTGTTTATGTTTTTTTGGGCAATGCGAGGGATTATACCATTATGGTGGGTTCTCGGGTCGTCCACTCGTACGGTTTATTCTTTGCGTCATTTGATTCTGATCCGTAAAGCATGTCCCTTTCAATTCTGCATTTTTGTTTGTAAAGTATTTTATTTTCTTGTTAGGCTAACATGCCTGAATATCATGTAATTATTTTCTTTTGTAGAAAGATCAGATTTGTTAAGGTTTCTCGTTTGCTCCTTGTTATGTTTCTTGTTGTCTGATTGAGGTACAATTGTTAGAATTTTTTGGGAATACTTCGTTTCACCTTCCCAGTTATTTATAATGCACCTGGTTTTAATGCTTGTTTGTCCGTGCTTGGAGGATTCGGATGACTATATTGATTTCCTTGATTTTTTAGGCCCTTCGGCTTCGGCTTCACGTGTGTTTCTCTTCCTGGATTCCAACAGAAATTTGTGGGTTAGCTCGCTTTTTCCTCCCTCCCTCGGATTTTTTTCGTCTTGTTACCAGTGTCCTGCATTTTATTTGTCTTTTTGTTGCTTATGCAGTGGTTTTTGGGATTTTGTATTTTTTTTTGTTCGATCTCCGTTTTTATGCTTGTGTTTCTTATGCTTTGGGATTTTTTGGTTTTTTGGTTTCTATTTTAACGCATAGCTCAGACAACCAGAGAATCTAGCTTGGATTTGATATAAGGGATTTAAAGTCTTTGTTATTCTTGTGAAATGGTTTTAAGCTAATTGTTATAGATCTGCAAAATTTGGCTTTGTTGTATTTGAGAAAATAAACCAATTTAAAAAATTATTTCTTTTTATTTTGCGTAAAGAAAAGGTATAATTTTGAGAAATATGGAAAAAAATTTCCAACCAAAACGTTAAAAAGCATGTACACAGATACATTTTCAAAATTATAAAATCAACTATAAGATACTTGTACAACTAAAAATTGTTAAAGCTGTATTAAATGATACCATATCATGCTCTATCATATCCAAAACTTTTCAACATTATTTACATAGTGATACCTCGGGATGTCCCAGGCCATGCATAGTGCCCGGGTCATGGATAAATCCGGACCAAGAGGGCGAAGATCTGCACAGAAGCCGGATCTCAAGCAACCCGAGACATTGAGAGGATAGCTCAAGGACAGGGAGGATCTATGGAGATGGTTTATCAGAAGGTCAGGCCATTGAAACACTCGGAACATAACCTCCCCGGGGTATTGGATTCCCGGGCTCTCTTATAATTTCTCGAGAAGCATTCTACCCGAGCCTCATCGATATAAGCACCGCATTTAATGACGCCGACCTATCTCTGACACTAAATGGATGAAAAAATCAGACAGGCGGGATGTGACTAGTATATGATTTGACGTATCAGGATATAAGGTACAATCAGCCGCCCTACTATAATTATTAGGTAGCACGAAGAACGAGGTCATCGTTACTTATCCTACTATAAATACCAGGTTCTTTCTTTACATTGGGGATTCATTCATTCATTTATCGCCTATACTCTTACAACATTATCAAAACTATCATTTGGTTACATTGGTTTCTTGCTTGAGCTCCTCACTGATTTAAACATCGGAGTTGCCACGTCGGACACCCCTCCGGTGCCTATTCACGTTGTTATCTCCTTGTCTGCAGGTCACAGGGGAAGCTACAGCTCACAGATTCATCTACTTTGCTCAGTTTTCTGAACAAAATTATTGATTTGATCCGGTGGAGCACCTGACCAGCTCCCATTTCATCCGGATTTCATCACATAGCATCATATTTTATCCTCAACTTACAACTAAATATTGCTATATTATTTTTGTACACCAAACGAAATAAGAAATGTTAGCAATATTCAGTCATTTAAAATAATTTCATCCAAAAAAAGACAAATTTGAAACTGTTTTTTAACTACATACTTCATCACAACTTTGTTGTAGACAGTAATGCTTTGTTATTCGTACCAATACTCAGTCCTTCTAAACCTAAACTTAACAACTTATATATAACTTTTCTAAGACATTACACCTGGCAAAATACAATAAATAATATGATTACTAAGCTTTCTATTTTATTTTAAAACAATAACTTATGGTCTAACACTTGTCAATAGTTAGAAATGACTAATCTATTTTTATTGAGGTGGCAAAAAAAAATCACAACATGTGTCATGCTCCATCTATGACTTCACTCTAACTCAAACAACATATATAAGTTCATTTACCTTCTTTTACCTTACGATAAAATATTTGAAAATTTCAGTACTATTTCTTCAATATCTACATTTACTGTTTCTAAACCAACTCTAATGGAAAACAATCCTTACTGTGAATGTATCGACTGCAGCCAATGTTATTACAACATTCTATTTCAAAAGAAGTCGAAGAACTGATGAAAAGGTTTTTCTCAAACCCGGTATGGGCCATCATCTTCCGAAGAGCACTTAATATGGAATCAAAGCTTTTTCTTCTGCTAGACTATACAGCCGATATCGAAACAGAGCTGAATCTCAACATTATCCACCCAGCTCAGTATGTACATAAGCAAATAGTAAAAAATTTATCTTACAGTCTAAAAATGTTTAATTACGAAAAATTAATATGGACCTACTAAGAACTCTGAATTACATTCAACAAAACCTTCTATTATAGTGCTTGCTTTTATTTTATTCTTTACATTAGTGATATGACTAGAATTTCTTAATATTTTCTTTCGCATTTAATTAAATTTTTATAATTGGATCACGATCAATATGCTAGAAGTTAACTCACTTTATTATCTGATTTGTTTTCTTCAGGTACAACTCAACAGCTAGAGACGAAGAATGAAATCAACTTGTAATAATATGAACATAACTAAACTTTTTATGCTTTCTAAGTATGTGCTACCTGCAAAAATTTCATAGCTAGCATATGTATAAATTTATCATATTGTTATAATATCTACACTTTATTAATATTATGCTAGCATGCTTTAGCCTGCGCATGACTTCTTTTTAATTATTATGACAATCATACCATGTGTCATAAATCATCTATGACTCACCTCTCTCTATATGATATATATATATAAGCTTATCTATTCTCTACTATTTTACAATTATTTGCTTTAACATTTGAATACTTTTCTTTCAAAAAATCTAATGGAAAACAATCAGTACTGTGATTGTATCGACTGTACCCAATATTACTACAACTCTCTATTTCAAAAAGAAGTTGAAGAACTAATAAAAAGATTTTACTCAAATCCGGTATGGGCCATTATCTTACGAAGAGCACTTACCATGGAATCAAAGGTTTTTCTTCTACTAGATTACGCAGCTGATATTTAAACAGAGCTAGATATCAACATTATCCGGCAAATCCAGTATGTATATTAAACAGATACTAGAATAGCTATCTTATAGTCTAAAAATCGTTTAATTCAAAAACATTTATATCAACATGTTAATAATAATAAAAATTCTTATACAGAACCTACATGTGTAGAAGTTGTCTTTATTTTATTTTTTTATACTTGATCACCTTTTTCCTGTTGCAATACATAAATAACTTTTCTAATGTTTTTGATATACCATTTGTTTCTATTTAATATATCTATTTTTAAATATTTTAGGCTATATCTGATTTAACATGTTATTAATGATCTGGCTAATGGCAAATGTATTTAGTTTGTTTCTAATTTTAGTCAATAAATGATATATATAACCTTTCAATCACAGATATGCTGAGTAAATATCAATATATGATATATCTTTTGCAAATGTATGGTTACTTATGATTGCCTATGAATAATAGTTTGTCTTCATTAGTAGAAGAAAAAAATTAAATAAAATCTCCACATTTTCACCAGCTGTTTATTTCTAATAAGCTAAAATAATATAATTAAATTTTCTAGCTTTTTTTATTTATAATAAGTTAAGTTTTTACAATTGAGCACCAGTTAATAAACTAGAATCTAGCTCACTTTACTACAGGATTTGTTTTCTTCAAGTACAAACCCACAGGCAGAAACGAAGAATGAAGTGATCTTGCAATAATAGAAACATAACTAAGCTTTTTGTATTTTCTAAGTATGTGCTACCTAAATACATTACATAGAATGTATGTAAATTAACATGTTGCAATGATGTTTAGACTTTATTAATATTTTGATAGCAAGAGTAACGTATAGCTTGTTTCTTAGCTTTACCAAAAATATCAATATTCACAAAAACTAAAAATACGATACTTTTTGTAACGTATCGTACTTTTACTACTCGAAATTTGCGGAAAAATTTAAAATTTTCTTAATTGAAACGTGAACATTCAAAATTCGATAAAAAGAGATAAACTGTACGTCTCACAAGTAGTTGTAACAAAATATTTGAAATTTAAAATTTGACAAAAGTATTGAATGTTTTCATAAACTTAAAACATTGCGGTCCTCGGGTTTAGCCTCCCGCTCAGTCCAAACCTGTTCCTTGGTCCCCACCTTCAGTCTCCTCATAAACATCCTCACCTGCATCGATCAAGTCTAGTGAGTCTAAAGACTCAACACGTATAAACTGGAAGTAACAAGTACTGCATAATAAAATCACATACAACTTTAAAATAGAACATACATACTTAAAACTTGAACTTGCATATCAAAACCTGAACATACATACATACATACATACATACTTAGACGTGCCATCAACATAAATTTTTCTTAAACGTGGTTGCATACTTGAAAATACTTGAACATACATAACTTCATCATTTTGCGTAGAGGCATGTTTCAAAGCAAGTGACCTATAACATAATCACATGATCATACTAAATCACAGTACTGGACTGACAGGGAAGATCCACTGTCACATACATGAGATCCCCGTTCATAATTTAACGGCTTGATTGGTCCCCGTTCATGAGTTAACGCTTTCCAATCTTGATCTAAACTTGTTCATAATTTAACGGGGTGGGTTGGTCCTCGTTCATGATTTAACGCTTTCCGACCCCATACATAAATTGGTCACAAGACATTTAGCATACCTCAAAAACTTGAAAATATTTTCTTGCGCGTCAACATACTTACTTGGCGTTGAGGGATTCATTGGATTTCGTTTGGGGCTGTTGATGCACATATTAATTAACATGAATTTAAATACTTAATTTGCATAACTTAGACGTAGGTAATCGTACTCACCCGAATCAATTAAATAGCTTAAGGAATTCTAAAACGCTCGGGACATGACCTCATTTAATCATCGTACTAAACCATGACATGAAACTACAAATGACACAATAAAATTTTCCCAAAACAGGTGATACACGGACCCCGTGCCCAGGTCTGGCTACGGGTCCGTGTAGGTTCGCTACAAGACCTACCGAGAAGAATGAAGGGCACGGACCCTAGCACAGGGTCCGTGTCGGGGTCGGGGTCCGTGTGGCCTCGTAAAATTGACACCGAGAAGAGAATAAAGGCACGGACCTCGTGCTCTGGTCCGTGTTCCCGCGGTTGGAGAAAACCCACGAGAATTTCTGAGCAAGTGTTGTTTAACATTCTACACTCAAATGTACGGACTATGAACCGACACCACGAGACCCATCTTAAGATACTATAACACTGACTCAAGCCTATGCAATTGACCCAAACCACTTGTGAAACCGATAAACCCGTAAACACAATTTTTGACAACGAAACGATTTTCATGATTACTCATTCTCCCAAGTGCCTAACGACATGAAACGAAACATCAATAACCATCCCAACATCATTAACAATATACCTATACGCAGTAACGATCACCAGTCGATTCCCAACGAAGCTTGCAACCATAAAATTCAAGAACACATCAATGCATAATTTTCTGAAAAACCCAGTTTGAGCAGTCCCACGAAAAACATCATAACTCACTCAATTTGTGTCCAAATATTTCAAATTTACTGTCAAATCGAAGGTGTCAAAAAGTTCTACAATTTTCGTGTGGAAAGTTTTCTCAGAATCACGACCGAAAAATCGCAGTATTTAAAAAGACAGTAAAAACGTAATTTTAGATCTAAAAATGGTTTCAAAAGTGATATAGACATAATTGCTCAAACTTCTACACATCACACATGTATTTTTACGCAAAAATAACAACACAACGCATAATATGATGAGATTGACGCAGAAATAATAGAATATACGTGCCTTTGAGGTGAAAAACTCACGATACGGCGATATTGAAGCGGAGATGGTGCGAGGCTTGATCCAGAACGATGGTGGCACTAAAATCTTGCAATAAAGTTCACGAAAATTGCTGGAATGATAGAGGGGATGGGGCGGCTGCTGTCTAACAAGGAACCGTAGTTTTGCTCTTTAGAAAAATTAAAAATCTGAATGTGTGTGTTTTGGTGTGTGTAAAAACGTGTAAGTGTGTGTGAGTGTGTGTAACGTGTGTGAGTGAGTAATTAGGAGAAAAATTGCTTAATGAAATAATTAATCAAGCTATTTAAAATGTTAAACCAATTAGCAAGCTAATAAAAATGGTAAACTAACACCCAATTTACAAAAATAATCTAATTTAAAATAAAACACAATGTTGCTAACTTTTAAAAATCTATCGCCTAATAGTTAAATTAGGCTTTAAAAATGCTAAAACTAAATAAAACATTTAAAATGCCACATCCTTAACTTTAAAATAAGATACCACGTTTAAAATCGCCAAAATCGTCACCGGTCTCTTTTCCTCGATCCCGCATCGAGTAATCGCCTGAAACATGAAACTTGAAAAACATTTTAACGTGCATCACATAAACATTAAAATAATATAATTTAAATAAATCATGCATCACTAAAATCATTTTAAACTTAAATAAAATATTTAAAAATTAAATAAATGCATGGGTTATCAAAATCAATTTTAAAAAATCGAATATATATGTAAAATCTATTTATTGTTAACCCTATAAATATTTTTTAAGATTAAAAAATGTTGTATTCACACGGATGTATATAGAATACTTATTTCTTAATTTGTATTAATTTATTGAGTCATATCTATATATTATATCTGGACACGTACAACCTAACTTCACCTAGGTTTAGCAATAAATTTTTCTGTAATATTTATATTGATAAACATATTTTATACCTTATTTTCTATAAACGCCATGATTCAAACAATATAATTCATTAATTATTTCGAAAAAATAAACACTTAGATACAAAAGAAGATAGCATAGATGTATGAACCATGCTCATTGCTAAAGTTTCAAAAACAATAACACCCTCAAACGTATGTGAAAAATATATGTTTTATATAGCTAGACAAAAATATCACATATGCTTTAATCCGACCTTAACAATTACACCTTTGATAGAATATCTAAGATAAATAAAGTAGAATACACTACTCCTTAATCAAAGCAATTTCTAGCTTTTAATTCCTAACACAAAAAAAAATCAAAAATTAAAAAAAATTAACTATTATCAGCCACCTTTTCCCAAAAAAAAAAAAAAAACAAGGAAAAAATTTAATATTACTCAGTATATTTAACTGATATTTCCATGTTCATTCTTATTACTTAGATGCATTCAGACTGGTCAATTTCATTACTTTTTAAACAAGCTTAAATAAAACCTTTAAACATTACAACATGCGTACACAACTTTAACCAAATTAAATAATACTCTTTTAAACATGTTCGAATATATATATATATATATATATATATATATATATATATATATATATATATATATATATATATATATATATATATATATATCGCTACATTTAATATATCATTTTACACCGATTTATAATTCATATACATAAACTAAACTCCTATGTTTTTTTGTATCTATTATACTATTATTTTTGCTACCCATATTTAGCATCTATAACTTTTTTTACACAAATAAATCAAACTTGTTTATTGCTTTAAAAACTCACAGTATATATTGTTTCTTATATTATTTTACCCAAAAAAAAAACCCATACAATTAAATATATAAAAATATGAATACATATCGTTTTTAAATTGTAAACAAAATTTACCATTAACTGCATACAAAATTGGATAAACACCTAACAATATTTATCATTTATCACATAAACACTTGGATATACACCTCGAAATTTTGAGGTCCTATACCTAGTAATATATATATATTATTTTAATAAAACTAGTATACAATTTTTATTTTGAACACAATTCGTGTAATAATAATAAAAAAATACAACTTAAATATTAAATGATTAAAACTTTTACCGTGAATATCTCAATCTTCAAAATCCATGTACATCATTGACAAAATAATAATCATCCATAAAAAAAATGGTTAATTTAAGGCTAAATATGTGTGAGAACCTGAATTTAATTAAACAATAATTGGCAAGAAATAGAAATAATTATTTTAAAGTGAGGAATTAAAATAATTAAGCCAAATAAATTTAGTTGTGTGTTAAAAATATGTATTAGAAAATATCGGATTTATAGACGATATTAAAATACATATTGAAGTTTAATAGAATACGAGTGTTGAAATAAATTGGATCGGTCACACTTTAACATTGTTTCTAAATATAAAATTACACAACACACAAAATACAAATACATGTATATGTGTGTGTGTGTTATGAAAATAAGAAACCATTTCACCCCTTAGCCTTACGCCTCCACCCTGCACCTTGATTCTTCTCCTTCGTGCCCATCTTCTCAGCTACTGCTTCTGCCCAACTCAGACCGGAAAAGCTTCTCCTAGATCTTCCTAAGCTAGTTTAGTAGCTCAGCAGCTGATTGGCGCTACAACAAGTGAAAACCAAGCTCATTTGCGTAGCTCCAATTCTGCCTAGCTATTACGCCGAGCATATGCTCGATTTCCAACCTTTCTTCTTGCTTTCCTTTTGTATTAAAGGGCTTGAAGATCTCATGTCCAACACTATTTCGGTTTAGGAGTTGATTGAAGGTAATCTCTAAGCCTAGGGTTTCAATTTTGTTCGTGGAATTAGATTATTTTGGTTCTGTTATTATATTGTGATTATATGATTGATTTTCGGATTTTCATGAATTGTTAATCTGTAGTTGTGGTTCAAATGGAACTTTTAGTGCTATTTGTTGACTTTCTTTAACCACTGGAATAATCAAATTCCAGCTGGTAATAGATTTTATATGAATTTCTACCAAGATGTATCAAAATCATATTCTGTGTTTGAGATGTGTAGCAAAACCTACTGTATTTCTGGTACATGACCTTTGTGCACTCGGATACTGGAATTTTGGTTCAAACTGAAGGTTGTAGAGCTATGTGTTGTCTTCGAAATGTGATGGATCGTGTGTGCTAGCGCCTTCGAAGGCATTTCGCACACAATAGTCTTCAATGAGCTTCAATAGCTCGTGTTCTAAGAATATTAACACCGACGAATTAAATCGAGTTTAGTTTTAAACCAAGCGGAAGAAACTCGTGGTAATCCTTCGTAAAGAAAACTGAAATGTTAAAAAAACATTTAAACTTATGTAAACTGACTAACTGAAAGAACACATATTAGTTTTTGCATTCTTGTATTTCAGTTATAGTAACAACTCAACACACGAACACTCTAACTAATCCAAACAATTTTAAAACGATAGTTAATCAGTTAAATACACAAGATATATTTATGGATGTTCGGAGACTTCAACTGCTTCTACGTCACCCCTTCTATCTCCATGGATAGGATCCACTAGAAGACTTTGATTTATACAACTACATGTACAAGCCCACTCAGCTAGGACTTATCCACTGCCTAAACTGAACTCCTAGCTACGACTGAAAACAGAAACTTCTAGTCAACACTTGTTTTACGTCTATGTGAGAAAGACTACAAACACAAGTTTAATGTCTTTGTGCAAGACTGTTTTGGGTGGTTTGAGAGTAAGTATGTGTGTGAGAACTGAACAAGAATGTTCTCGCACACTGAGGGAAAGTGGCTTCTAAACTAAGCTGATACAACGATGAAGAGTTCCCTATGGGCTTAAGTGCTTCTGAAAGCTGATAATCAACTGGACGTGCCCTTTTCTCTCTAGTATTGTATCTGTGCTCTCTTCTCTCTTTTGAGTCTTTACCGATCTTCTCTTTATATACACAGAAGAAGCTGATCGTACAGTGAGACTCATTTATTGTATCCGTTGCATTTGAATCGACTTCTTGGACTTAGTATCTCGTCTTTTTGACTGTCCTTCTGAAGAGTTTTGTCTTAATGCTCTGATGCAACGTACATTATTATCCTTTGACTGGATAATGGCTTTGCACCTTCTCGCACAGCTGGAATCCACTTGAAAGAGTTTATCTTCATCTATAACTGAAAGATTCTAATTGATGCTTCGAACTGGTCAGTTTGAACTGATCTTTCAGTTGGACTGGTGAAATCAGTTGACTCGTCAGTTGAACTGATTTCACACTCGTTCAGTTGGACTGATCAACTGGGTTTCTTCATTAGTTGAACACTCTTTCGGCTGGCCAGGCTTCTGAGGTTTTCCTGCTGAATCACCTATCAACTGGTCAATCAGCTGTACTGCTCAAATGACGTAACCAGTTAGACTGTTTCATTTTGTGTGTTCAGTTGGGTCTTCAGTTTAGCGAAGTAAACATCTCGCGAGTGATCCTAGATGCTGCATAACTAAGGTAGATAATTAGTAACACAATTAACAAGTTTTGTTATCATCAAAATCAAGATTGCGAACTTGAAAAGTACCAACAAAATGAAATAAGAATCGTTAAATTCCATTAAGAATTGAAATAGTTATGCTTTTTTGAACTGCTCAGTTGCAGATTATGTCCGCAATTTTCGTTAGTTGCAGCGTGTTCTTGTAAACTCTGAGAATAATTTATTGAGATTCTGAATTTGTTTTCTTCTAGAAAAACTTATATATTTGAGTCTTCTTTCATTTTCAATTGGTGGATATTGATTTAAGTTAATATGAATTTTATGCTCTTAGGTGCTGAATCTGGAACGATAACATAATTTTCATGGTTTCTGTTTTTGGGTGTTACTGTCAAGATGATCAAATTTATTGTCGATGTTTTCTGATGAAATATGAGATTTTGAGATAGGATTCCAGCTATTTATGATACCATATTTTGGTTAAGTTTTGGAGGAGTTATGACCTTTAAACCGAGCTTAGGTATAAAGTGAAAATGGTAACTTATCATTTGGTATGAGTTTAGTAATTATTTTATGGAAATAAATTATTTGCCACAGGTTTTGGTAACCCAGAAGCATCAAGGATTTCTTACATTATTGTGGTAATTTAATTTGAAGGTTAAGGAACAGATTGATCTATTCATTACAGCGTCGATAGCAACGTGTAATTTAATTGATGTGAATTGATTGATTTTACGTGAATTATGTGATTAGGAGCTTTTTTTTTATTAGAATGCATTATTTCCAATTTTTTAAAATAAAACATGATTTTAAATATATTGGAATAATCTGTGGATTTATATGCATTATTGAGTTCGCATTCATATTGAGTCATGACTCTGTGGTTTCTGAGATTTTTGTTTACTTTTGGATGAGTTATTTAGACATCAGAGCCGAGGAAATTTTAGCGTCACACCTCTGATGACAAGCGGAAGGGCCGAGCAGTTCTGCAAACTGACACCCCTGACGCAGATGTGCAGGACCGATGGCGTATTTGACACGTCACATCCTGGCACATGTGGCCACAGTTATTGCTATCGTTTAATTGGATCCAGTTGGATATCCGAGTTTATTTGGTACCCTAGATGCATTTCATTACATTGATTTCATTATATGCCATTTATGTAATGTAGTAATTTATTTGATCTTCGTACTAGGGTTTGACCCATGTCCCTCGGGGATGCTGTGGTTTGTTCTATGATTCTATATCATTTATATAGGTAGTTCTGATGCAGCTAGCGGAGCGTCTGTCAGTGGAGCCCAGTGAGTCGATTTGAATTGGGAGTCCCCAGATATTTATACTCCTCATGTATTTGTATGATTGTATAATTGAGTGTTGGATTTTATTTGGTTTGATCGAGCCGGCCGGCTCTGAATGCGATTGGTATTCTTTTTGATTTATTGGAGTTTATTTTCGAATATAAACGTTTTGTTGTGTTGTTTTGATTTTTTGGTATGCCCTATTTACGAGAAGGTCATGCCGAAATTTTTTTAGGCCTAAAAATGGAAAAATTTTATTCGTTTTCACTATTTACGCTAATAAATTTTGGTTGTTTGATAATTATAAATTAATCAAGAGCAGGAGCCCTCACAGTTGGTATCAGAGCGTAAGTTAGAGTCTAGGACACTCAAGTTAAGACACAAATAAAATGATTGCGTATTTGATTTACTACTTGCTCTTATTTGATTTGCTTGCTATGTTTATTTAACTTAATTGAGTTAGAGCTGGAAGTGAAGTAAGTTTGACACGTAATTTATTATTTCTTAGTGGACTAAGTTTTAACTTTTCTTGAAACTTTTGAGTGCTTATTATTATTTCTGTCTGTGGTGTAATCCTTGTTTCTTGTAAAATGGCACCTGGAGGAAGAGGCAGAAAGGGGAAAAAAGTTACTCAAGAGTCCGAAGCTCAGAATATTGGATTAAGTTATGGTATTCACATGGTATTGGAAGAGGTAGACGTGACCGCCTTAGAAGAAGTGAAACTCGAAACGTGAATACAAAGGTGGAACATGAGCCATCAATCCGTCCAGAAAGGTATGTGGCAAGAAATGCTGAAGTTCATCGTGAGGTTCAACAATTGACCCAAAGAATGAGACAAATGGAGTTGGTGATTGCTATATTGCAAGATATGCGTCCTCCAAAGTTATTTGGAAATCAAGGTGATGAAAAGGCAACAGTGTGGCTGAAGACCATGAACTATTTAGTTAATTTGGTGGAGTACACTCTAGAGTTAAGACTCAAGTTAGTTGTTTACCAACTCAAGGATCGAGCACAATTGTAGTGGGAAACTACAGAGGAAGCACCTAGGGAATATGGTCAGATAATTTCTTGGGAGGTATTCCGTACTCATTTTATTCGAAAATACTCACCTCCATCTTATTATTCTACTAAGGAAGCCGAGTTCAATCAGTTGGTTCATGAGAATATGTCAGTGTGAGAGTGTTTCTCTCAATTTTCTGCTCTTCTAGCTTATGTATCTCATTTTTCTAAAAGTGATTGATCCAAGCTGTCGCGTTTTATGCATAGGTTGAATCGGACGATACTTACTTTGGTTATAACTGGAGCACCAACTACTTATGCTGAAGCAGTAGATAAAGCAAAGAATATTGAGGCTAGTTTGCTTTGCAGAGGATTACAACAAGTTACATCTTTTACTTCCCAAGAGCTTGAAAGTAACATTCAGATGTCAAAGGGCATACCTTCCTACCAACCTCTGCAGTCATACCAGCCACCTAAGCAACAAAAAATTCAAAGCCAATGGAAAAAAATTTAAGAAGAAGTCTTATAGCAGTTCATCTAGTTCAGGCAGTACTCGGGGAGGAGGATCTTGTGGTTATATTTGAGATTCTTGTGGGAGATGTGGAGGTAGGCACCTTAATCCACCCCTGAGCCTTGTTTCTTCTCCTTCGTCCCCATCTTCTCAGCTATTGTTGCTGCCCAGCTCCGACCGAAAAAGCTTTTCCTAGATCTTCCTAAGCTAGTCTAGTAGCTCAGCTGCTGATTTGCGCAAGAATAAGTGAAAACCAAACTCGTTTGCACATCCAAATTTCTGCCTAGCTAGGGTGTGGAGGCATAAGGCTAGGGGGAGAAATGGTTTCTAATTTTCATAAAACGGATATATATACATACATGTATTTGTATTTTGTCTGTTGTGTAATTCAATATTTAGCAAAAATTCTAAAATGTGACCAGATCCAATTTATTTCAACACCGGTGTTCTATTAAACTTCAATATGTATTTTAATATCGTCTATAATTTCGATATTTTCTAATACATATTTTTAACACACAACTAAATTTATTTGGCTTAATTATTTTAATTCGCACTTTAAAATAATTATTTCTAATTATTATCAAATATTGGTTAATTAAATTCGGGATCTTACATTGATAACAAATTTAATCACAAAGTTCAGAACTATTTCACGAGACATCAAATACACACTAGCAGGGGTAGATACAGACCGTATCCAATAACAAGGTAGTAGAAATCTCATGCTCACCGATAAATGCAATAGATAAAAATGAATGAGATGCTCATGTGTCTATCAATATACGTGCAAAGAGATAAAAAAAAATAAAGCATTTACCTGCAATGACCCCTCTGGGAGTCTCGTGAGACTGGTCATGTGTCAAAGCATGTACTCTAGCTTGCTGAGGCAATGGAAAGTACTGCTGAGAAGACCCTCTCGGTTGCGGGTAGCTAGGCTATGGAGTAAATTGTCTAGGCACGGGGGCTAGGGGAAACTGGCTAAAATATGAGGACTGACATTATTGTCTTCCCGCATTAGGACAAGCTCTCGCATAATATCCCAGTAGACCACAAGTATGGTAGTTTCCCTGAAATCCTTTGCACTGAGCAGTAAGGTGTCTACCTCCACATCTCTCACAAGAATCTCGAACATAACCACCAGATTCTCCTCCACGATTACTGTCTGAACTAGATGAACAGTTGTAAGACTTCTTCTTAAATTGTTTTCCCTTGGCCTTGAATTTATGTTGCTTAGGTGGCTGGTATGACTGGGGAGGCTGGCAGGGAGATATGCCCAATGGCATCTGAATGTTACTCTTGGACCCTTAGAAAGTAAAAGATGTAATTTGTTGTGATCATCCCCAAAGCAAACTAGCCTCATTATTCTTAGCTTTCTCTACTGATTCAACATAAGTAGGTACTCCAGTCATAACCAAAGTATGTGTCGTCCGATTCAACCTATGCATAAAACGCGACAGCTTGGATCGATCACTATTAGAAACATGAGCTATATAAGTTAGAAGAGCAGAAGATTGAGAGGCATACTCTCCCACTGACATAGTCCCCTGAACCAACTGATTGAACTCGGCTTCCTTAACAAAATAATAAGTTGAAGGTAAGTATTCTTGATTAAAATGAATACAGAATACCTCCAAATAAATTATCTGATTATATTCCTTGAGCGCTTCCTCTGTAGCTTCCCACCACAATTGTGCTCGATCCTTGAGTTGGTAAATAGCTAACCTGAGTCTCAACTCTAGAGTGTACTCCACCAAATTAAATAAATAGTTCATGCTCTTCAGTCACGCTATTGCCTTTTCGCCACCTTCATTTCCAAATAACTTTGGAGGACGTATGTCTTGGAATTAGCAATCACTAACTTCATTTCTCTTATTCTTTGGGTCAACTGTTGAATCTCACGAACAACTTCCACATTTCTTGCCACATGTCTTTATGGACAGATTGGTGGCTTCTGTTCCACCTCTACCTCAATGTTCACATTTCGAGTTACCCTTCCTCTAAGGCAGCCACATCTACCTCTGCCAATGCCATCACTTACTCCAAAATTCTGAGCTGCAGACTCTTGAATTACTTATTTCCCCTTTTTGCATCTTCCTCCGAGTGTCATTCTACAAGACACAAGGAATACACCACAAGCAGAAATAATAATAAGCACTAAAAAGTTTCAGAGAAAGTTAAAACTTAGTCAACTAAGAAATAATAAACTAAGTGTCAAACTTACTTCACTATCAGCTCTAACTCAGCTAAGTTAAATAAACATAACAAGTAAATCGAATAAGTGCAAGTTGTAAATCAAATACACAATCATTTTATTTGTGTCTAAACTCGAGTATCCTAAATTCTAATTCGAGCATACCCCAATTACGCTCGGTACCAACTGCGAGGGTCGTGCTCCTGATTAGTTTTTAATTATCAAACAACCAAAATTTATTAGCGAAAACGAATAATTTTTTTCTATTTTTGGACCTATAGACATTTCGGCATTACATCCCTGTAAATAGGACATACCAAAAAAGCAAAACAACTCAACAAAACATTTAAAATAGAGTCCAATAAACCAAAAGAATACCAATCGCATGCGAATCCAACCAAGCTCGATCGAACCAAATAAAATCCAACACTCAAGTATACAACCATACAATTATACGAAGCATCTCCTTGGCAATTGAATCAATATATAGAACAAATATCTGAGGACTCCAAACTCAAACTGACTTGCTGGGCTCCAATGGCAGATGCTACCCCAGCTGCTTCATAATCACCTGTATAATCTACTATGCAATCACAGAACAAACCACTGCAGCCCCGAGGGATAGGAGCCGAACCCCAATATGAGGATCAAATAAATTATAGCATGTATAAATGATATGTAACGAATTAATGCAATGAAATACATGTAGATTACCAAATTATCTCAGATATCAAACTGGATCCATTGAAACGATAGCAATAACTGTGGCCACATGTACCAGGTGTGACGTGTCAAATATGCCCTCGATCTTGCACATCTGCGTCAGAGGTGTCAGTCTGCAGAACTGTTCGGCCCTTCTGCTAGTCATCAGAGATGTGACGCTAAAACGCCATCGGGTCCGATGTCTAAATAACTCATCCAAAAGTAAACAGAAATCTCGGAAACAACGGAGTCATGGCTTAATATTAATGCTTGTTCAACAATGTATATAAATCCACAAATTATTCAAATATATTTAAAATCATGTTTTATTTTAAGAAATTAGGAATAATCTTATAATGCATTCAAATAACACAAAGAGCACCTAATCACATAATTCACGTAAAACCAGTCAATTCACAAATTAAATTACACGTCATTATAAACGCTATAAGGAATAGATCAATCAGTACCTTAACATTCAAATTAAATTACCACAACAATTTAAGAAATCTTTAACGCTTCCTGGTTACCAAAACAAGTGGCAAATAATTTATTTCCATCAAATAATTACTAAACTCTCAGCCAAATACAAGTTATCATTTTCAGTTTGTATCTAAGATCAGTTTAAAGGTCATAACTCCTCCAAAACTTAACGAAAATGTACTTATCATACATGGCTGGATCCCTATCTCAAAATCCCATATTTCATCAAAAGACATCAACAGGAAATTTGATCATCTTGACATGTTCAAACACCCAAAAACATAAACCATGAAAATTACATTCTGTTACAGTTACAGATTCGGCACCTAAGAGCATAAAATTCTTATCTAACTCATTTTTAACTTAAATCAATATACGCCAATGGAAAATGAAAGAATACTCAAATATCTAAGTTTGTCCAGAAGTTAATGTATTTAGAATCTCAATAGATTATTCCCAGAATTTACGAGAACACGTTGCAACTAACGAAAATCACGGACATAATCTGCAACTGAGCAGTTCCAATAAAACAAGCATAACTAGTTCAATTCATAATAGAATTTTATGATTCTTGTTTCATTTCGAATCCAACACATGGCTCTACAACTTTCATTTGAACCAAAAGTCCACTAGCCGCGTGCACAAAGGTCATATCCCCAAAATACAGTAGGCTTTGCTACTCACCTCAAATCCAGAATGTGGTTTTGACACATCTTAGTAGAAAATTCATATAAAATCTATTACTATCTGGAATTTGATTATTTCAATATAAAAGAAAGCCAACAAATAGCAGTACAACATCCATTGAATCATAACTACAGATTTGTAATGCATAATTCAAAGAAATCCAAAAATCAGACATGTAATCACAATATAATAACAGAACTAAAAAAATATAATTCCATGAACAAAAGTGAAACCCTAGGCTTAGATATCACCTTCAATCAACTCCTAAAAACTGAAATAGATATGAAAATGAGATCTTCAGCACTGTAGTACACAAGGAAAGAAAGAATAAAGGCTGGAAATCGAGCATATGCTCGGCGCAGCAGCTAGGCAGAAATTGGAGCTGCGCAAACGAGCTTGGTTTTCACTTGTTCTTCCGCCAATCAGCTGCAGAGCTACTAGAATAGCTTAGGAAGATCCAGGAGAAGCTTTTCCGGTCGGAATTGGGCAGCAACAATAGCTGAAAATATGGGTACGAAGGAAAAGAAACAAGGCGCAGAGGTGGAGGCGTAAGACTAAGGGGTGAAATATATGGTTTCACATATATATTATATATATATACATGTATTTGTGTTTTGTGTGTTGTGTAATTTAATATTTAGCAAAAAAGCTAAAATGTGATCCGATCTAATTATATCATCTCAAATACATTATACTAATTTAAATATTAATATATGTGAAAGTGAGCTCCGCTAGGTTCCCATTCCAAACATTGCAGCATTCTGAAATTATATCTAAAGTGAGTTCTGCTAGTTACTTCCTGAGAAAAAAAATAACACTAGGCTAGTGCATAGAGAGTTAGGAACAATTCTCAACGGGGCACCACTCCCGTGAGAAAAGCTCATTAACTCCGACGCCACACCAATATTGTATTATAAGCTTGTTTCATTGACAGTTTCTCTCAACCAATCCATCACTCCTGGAAAGAAATCCAAGAGTGAATGGAAGTAGGATCGATTCTCAACCGGGCAACCACTCCTCGGGAAAAAAGCTCACTAACTCCAACACAACAATGAAACAACCTTCAACGTGAATCAATCTCCTTGATTGATTTTCCATAAAAATCCTTTATCATCACCACTGCAGTGGCAACCAATGTAGGATCTGTTGGCAGTTGGCCTGCAACAAATAGTATTCAAAACGAGAAAACATAACGCATCCGCATGACAGGTAAATATGTAGAATTAATAAAAGCATCACTAGTTTTTTTTTAACATTACCATCTACTATTTCCTGCACGTCACCACTTATTTTTAAATATCTTGATAATAAATGAAGACAAACTGAATGCAAAAAAAAAAAACAGTTTTCTAGACATAAAAACAATAGAACTACAGATGAATTCATCGAGAATAAATGTAGGGCGATGCCTTATTCAACATAACTGATCATGGTTTTGCAGAGTCTTCACAGCCCACATGTCATGTTCCTAATTTCCACTTGTTGGTCCCACGTGCGGAATTTGAGATAATAAAACCAGAAAATAAAGAATAAACTGGACACCGAGATTTACGTGGAAAACCCCTAAAAATTATTAGGGTAAAAACCACGGGTAAGATGAAAAGAATTCCACTATGATATTTTGTGGTGTACAACTCACTCACTGTGTTTCCAAAGAGAACACACACTCTCTTAATACAGGAGAACAAAACACCTCACAAATATTATAGAACTAAGCACTCAAATGCTTATAAGATGAGAGAAAACTCGAAGAAGAGATAATTTCAGAATGAAGGAGGAGCTCTATTTATAGAGTCTCTTGATCGTGTGAACACGCGTTATCTGAAATTCCACGAAATTTCCTTGCCAACCCACGTTTATAATTCAACCCCCTTGATTTGAATTTTCGTTGCCAACATGCATTTAATGCATGTCTTCTGCCGACATTTCTCCCACTTGGAGATTTGATTGAGAATCAAACACATCTCCACACATCCTTTCAATCTTTCCATTACCTACTGCTTACGTTTCTGCTAGACCACTTGAGAATCTACACCACTCAAACTTTTCAATGTTTACTGGCTTGGTCAGAAAATCAGCTATGTTGTCCTTTGTATGGATCTTCTGCATATCCACGCTTCCTTCTTCTACTACTTCCCGCACAAAGTGAAATTGTACTCCTATGTGTTTCGTCCTGGAATGAAAGACTGGATTCCTTGCGATGTGCAAGGCACTCTGACTGTCACAAAACAAAGGAACATTATCTTGTTTGTGTTCAATATCCTCCAATAACCTTTTGATCCATATTGCCTCCTTGCAACCTTGAGTAGCTGCCATGTATTCTGCCTCTGTTGTAGATAACGCCACAACTTTCTGCAGTTTTGCAACCCAGCTTACTGCTCCCCTCGCAAGTGTAAACACATAACCAGTAGTAGATTTCCTCTTATCAGGATCACCTGCATAATCTGAATCGATATAGCCCTGAGTGTAAAATCTGATCCTCCATAACATAATGCAGCATTCGAGGTACCCTTAATGTATCTAAGGATCCTCTTAACAGTGCTCCAATGCTCTCGTCCAGGATTCACCATATACCGACTAACTGCTCCCACTGCTTGAGCAATGTCCGGTCATGTACAGATCATGGCGAACATCAAACTCCCCACTGCTGATGCATACGGTACTCGAGACATCTCCATCCTCTCTGCTTCACTGCTAGGACACATCTCGGAGGATAACTTGAAGTTAAAAGGAAGAGGGGTCGATATTGGCTTACTATCTTGCATGTTGAAGTGTTGCAAGACTTTCTGTAAATAATTTTTCTGGGAAAGCCAAATCTTTCTGTTACTTATATCTCGGTGAACTTGCATCCCTAGAATCTTGTTTGCTGGTCCCAAGTCCTTCATATCAAATTGCCTAGCCAACTATGCCTTCAATCCTTGGACCTGTTCTTTGTTGGAGCCTGCTACCAACATGTCGTCCACATACAACAGCAAAATGATATAATCATCACCAGACCTCTTGAAATACGTACAAGGGTCTACACTCAGTCTGTTGTATCCAAGGCTCATGATATAGGAATCAATTCTCTTGTACCAACACCTCGGCGCCTGTTTGAGACTGTACAGAGATTTCTTCAACCTGCAAACCAAGTTCTCTTTGCCTTTTTCTGCAAAACCTTCTGGCTGGAGCATATAGATTTCTTCTTCAAGATCTCTATGAAGAAATGTTGTTTTCACATCTAGTTGTTCTAGATGTAGGTCAAACACCGTACACAATGCCAACACCACTCTGACTGTTGTAAGCCGAACCACAGGAGAAAATATCACATTGAAGTCAATGCCTTCTTTCTAAGCATATCATTTTACCACCAATCTAGCACGATACCGCTCCACTTGGTTGCTGCCATCACGCTTGATCTTATAGACCCATCTGTTTCCAATGGCTTTCCTTCCTCGTGGTAGTGCCACAAGATCCCAAGTTTTATTTCTGTCTAATGCCTCCAACTCTTCTTGCATTGCTATCATCCACAAAGATACATCCGAGCTTTGAGTAGCCTCGTGGAAAATCGATGGCTTACCATCCTCTGATAATAGACAATATGCAATGTTGCTTTCAGTGACATAATCTGAAAGCCAACCTGGTGGTCTTTTGTCTCGAGTTGACTGCCTCACATTGGAAACCTCAGACTCAATATGCTCTTGTTCTTCGTGCTCTGGTACTGCTTCACAAGAAACTTGACCTTCGTCTGTCTTATTCTCCACCTGAAATATAGTAGTTTCTGAATTCAGTGTGCCTTTGTCTCCCTTTACTTTATCTTCCTTGACGATAACATTCCTACTGATGACAAGCTTGTGAACAGTAGGATCCCACAAGCGAAACCCCTTTACTCCATCAGCATAACCCAAGAAGATACATTTTCTGGATTTCGAATCCAACTTCGATATTTCTTGCTCATTGTACAGAACGTACACAGGACTTCCAAATGTATGCAAATGAGAATAATCTGTCGGCTTCCCGGTACACATCTCCATCGGAGTTTTAAGATCAATCGCCACTGAAGGAGAACGATTGATAATATAACAAGCGATTTTGACTGCTTCTGCCCAAAATGACTTTTCTAGACCTGTAGTCCGCAACATAGCTCTTGTTCTGTCCAACAAGGTCATGTTCATCCGCTCCACCACTCCATTCTGTTGACGTGTGTAAGCCGTCGTGAACTGTCTCTTGATGCCCTCATGTTGACAATATGCATCAAACTCGTCACTGGTATATTCTCCTCCATTGTCAGTCCTCAGACACTTGATTTTCTTTTCTGAATCAAGTTCAACCCGCGCTTTGAAATCTTTGAAGACCTGGAAAACATTTGATTTCTTCTTGATTGGATACACCCAACATCTCCTAGAGAAATCATCAATGAACGAGACAAAGTATCTCGCTCCTCCTAGGGATACAACCGGTGCTTGCCAAACATCCGAATGAATCAGCTCCAATATACTTTTGCTCCTAGCAGTAGAAGTGCCAAACTTTAATCTGTGTTGTTTACTGGTAACACAGTGCTCACAAAAGGGTAATGACACTTTTGTAAGTCCCGGCAGCAGCTTCCGTTCTGAGAGAATTTTCAACCCTCGTTCTGACATATGCCCGAGCTTTCTATGCCATAACACTGTTAATTCTTCTCCTGAACCAATTGATGCAACAGCTAGTTCTGCCTCTGTGTGTGTTTCTCCCAAAAGTACATACAGATTTGCAGCAACCTTTTCCGCCTTCATAACCAAAAGCGCTCCCTTCACAATTTTCATGATCTCAGTTCTCGATACGAGTTTTGCACCCGATGTCATCCAATTGCCCCAAGGACAAAAGATTTTTCTTCAGTATTTTCACATGTCGTACCTCCTGTATGGTGCGAATGGTGCCATCAAACATTATAATTTTGATAGTACCGACCCCAGCGATTTCCAAGGCATGATCATTTCCCATGAATACAGATCCTCCTGATACTGGTTCATAATGATCAAACCATTCTCTCCGAGACGTCATGTGCCACGTCGCTCCTGAATCCATAATCCACTGTGTCACAAAATTTGTGCCTGCCTTCCGCAACTGTTGCCGCTTCGCTGAATAATATTTCACCACTGCCTGAAGTACTGGCCACATTTCCTTGAGAACTTTTATCGATACTCGTACACTCTCTCTTGAAGTGCCCTTTACCGCCACATTTAAAGTAGTAAATATTTTTCTTTTTACTTCTCGACTTTGATCTACCTCGCCTTTGGCTCCCATTGGAGTCACGCTCCATAAATCTTCCTCTTATCATCGGTAAAGTCCTCTGCCTGCTTCGAAGTTACCAACCTGTCTTCCTTATTCTTGTGCCGGCTTTCTTCTCCGAGAACCGCAGTTAAGACATCGTCGAATCTTAGAAAGCCCATAAGAATATTGTTGGTAATGTTGATGATAAGTTGATCATATGAATCTGGTAGACTTTGAAGTAGAAGCTCCGCACGTTCATTTTCCCCTATTGTATGCCCCATGGAAGTGAGTTGGGCAAATAGAGTATTTAGAGTGTTGATATGATTGGTCATCGATCATGATTCTGCCATCCGAAGAGTATAAAGTCTTCTCTTTAGGAAAATCATATTATGTAGGGACTTGACCTCGTACATCTTTGTCAGAGTATCCCAGATAACTTTGGCTGTTTTTATCTCAGAGATACTTGACAAAACTTCGTCTGCTATAGCCAAGTGTAAATTGGCAACAACATTATCATTCATCTCATTACACTTTCATCATCCGCAATCTCCACCGGTCTATCTCCAATAGCCGCCAAGCAATTCTCTTTTCTTAAAACTGCTCGTATCTTTATTTTCCACAGCATAAAATTGCTTCCATTGAACTTTGCTATCTCGTACCTTCCCGCCATTATGTCTACAACAATTTTAGTAGACTGGACAAAATAATCCCGCCTTAAATAAAAATCTCAAAAAATATTTTCTGATGTGGAAGATCAGTCTAGGCTGCAACCACAGAGCATATTTAGAATTTTAAGAAATTTTAAACCAAGGCTCTGATACCACTTGTTGGTCCCACGTGCGGAATTTGAGATAATAAAACCAGAAAATAAAGAATAAACTGGAAACCGAGATTTACGTGGAAAACCCCTAAAAATTATTAGGGTAAAAACCACAGGCAAGATGAAAAGAATTCCACTATAATATTTTGTGGTGTACAACTCACTCACAGTGTTTCCAAAGAGAACACACACTCTCTTAATACAGGAGAACAAAACACCTCACAAATATTATAGAACTAAGCACTCAAATGCTTATAAGATGAGAGAAAACTCGAAGAAGGATAATTTCAGAATGAAGGGGGAGCTCTATTTATATAGCCTCTTGACCGTGTGAACACGCGTTATCTGAAATTCCACGAAATTTCCTTGCCAACCCACGTTTAAAATTCAGCCCCCTTGATTTGAATTTTCATTGCCAACATGCATTTAATGCATGTCTTCTGCCGACACCACTATCTAAGTGCCAACAACGAACTAATCTATTCAATTAGACAATTTTTTTCGTGGTCAAACATAAAAATTGGAACTTTAGAAAATCGATTACATCAGAGTAAATTAAAAGGTAAAGCAACATGTTGCCAATTAAACTATTAATTACCAATCAAAATGTAAATTGGGTTAACTTGTATAATCTAACTAAGAATGAAACAAGCCTTATTCAATGAAAACAAAAACAACAGAACAGACATGTGTTCATTGTCAGCAGAACAATTGGAATCCTGTGGAGACTCCTCCTACATGGATCCATTTTGTATCGCTCAGAACCAATAGAAATATCCGTTCCCTGTTCATGTAATTGTATACCAACTATTATCCACTCTGAGAAACCATAACTGCAAATCAATCCAATAAACACTTGAATCTTAGATGTATCATACGAATTAGGATCCAAGGATGAATGAAGTAGAGTCCAGAAACAGGGAGATTATTGTTGGATCTCGGTTTTCTCGTGCCCAAACGTAGCGGAAGTTTTAAAATTTTTATTTTATTTTGACAATCAAAATATATTTGTTTTGGGCACTCGTATGGTTTATTATAATGAAACATACAGCTAGCCGTGGGTTCACAACTCCTTGTGGTTCATGACAAAATCCTTTATTCGGGCTTACCCTTATTTGACCCATTCTATGCATCAATAATTGTCATGAGAATGTCAGAAATCATATTTCTGACTAAACACATCGAATCATGGTAAGAGCGTCTAGTAACATCGCCCCATGATTCACTAGGTATCACTGATAGTGCCTGCAAGAACCAGTTGATTATGATTAACATACAGTACGGTCCCTTCATCTCATATATCCCCATCGAATCTGCAACCATTGGTTCATCGAAAGTTGCATAATAATTCGATAACTATGTTACACATCTTTGAGAATAAATAGTAGCATCACATGTACAATTAAAGAACTCATTCTCTAACGTACATGTCATACTCTGGCCAGAGATTTCATGTACTATTATTTCATCAGATCACATAGGATATCCACACCCGTAGGTGAGCAGTGAATTCCTGACTACAATGCACTGGCTCCAACATGTGTCGCAACTGTACCCAATCTCGCCATCTGATGATCTCCTGGAGCCGGTAAACGAGTCAAAGCACAGCCCTAGCATATAGAGCCTCACTGTTGTCCCGTCTCGTAAGGACTAATGGTGTACAATCATAACCAAGGATTTATCCTCTCGATGAATGATAACCACTTGAAAGTCCGAGGGAGGGTTGTTCAGTATAATCATCATATCACTATCTACATGCATGTTTGGACATCTCTATGCCCTTACCAAGAAACGTAGTACACAACATCACAGATGCTAGTCTCGAACTGAAGCGACCTTTATCCATGTTTTAGGCTGCTGAATCGACTAGAAACAAATTTAGATCATACAGTGTTTACAAATGAGTTTCAACATCAAATTACGATTCATTTGTATTAAAGTATAATCAAGGTCATTATCTATGTTTGATAACATGGGTACACAGATAAAGAAACAAAAAACCATAAAATAATGAATTATATTAAAATAAAGATGATTTATTACACTTGTGTCAATAAAATCCCTAGCTAACAGTTGGCTTATAGGGCATATACTCTAACAATCTCCCACTTGCCCTCGAGCCAACTACCCATAAATTTTAATCTCATTGCTTCGCGATGCTTCTCAAACAATGGTTCTGGCAAGGGCTTTGTAAGTGGATCAGCAACATTATCTGCAGAGGGGACTCTTTCGATTGATATATCTCCTCTTCCCACAATCTCCCGGATGATGTGGAATTTTCTGAGTACATGTTTGGATTGATGATGAGACCTTGGTTCCTTTGCTTGCGCAACGGCACCAATGTTGTCGCAGTACACCGGGACTGGATCAACTCCATTAGAAATAACACCCAACTCTTGGACAAAATTCCTCATCCAAACTGCCTCTTTGACTGCAGCAATGTATTCAGCTTCACTGGTGGAATCCGCAACGGTGTCTTGCTTGGAACTTTTCCAAGAAACAGCCACACCATTTAGCATTAATACAAAACCAGAGGTCGATTTCTAATCATCTACGTCACATTGGAAGCTAGAATTAGTGTAGCCTTCTAATTTTAATTCTCCACCCCCATAAACTATGAACAAGTTCTTAGTCCTTTTCAAGTACTTCAGAATATCTTTCACGGCCTTCCAATGCATTGGACCAAGGTTCGCCTGATATCTGCTTGTAACACTCAGAGCGTAAGCAATATCAAGACGTGTCGATATCGTACCATACATGATACTACCAATGGCTGATGCATTTGAAATACATGTCATCATCTCTATCTCTTCATCAGTTTTGGGACACATAGCTTTAGATAGAGTAACACCATGACACATTTGTAAGTATCCTCTCTTGGACTCCTCCATAGAGAATCACTTCAGAATGGTATCCATATAAGTGTCTTGGGTGAGTCATAGCATCCTTTTTGATCTATCTCTATATATTTGTATTCCAATACATAGGATGCTTCACACATGTCTTCCATGGAGAATTTATTTGCTAACCATACTTTAGTTGATTGCAGTAATCCTACATCATTCCCAATGAGCGGGATATCATCAACATAAAGTACTAGGAATGTCACTACACTCCCACTAACTTTCTTGTACATGCATGATTCCTCAGGATTCTTAGCAAAACTAAACTCTTTGATAGTGCTATCAAATCTGAGATTCCAACTCCTTGACGCCTGCTTGAGACCATATATTTATCTCTGAAGTTTGCATACCTTATGCTCACTTCCTACTTACGTGTATCCCTCATGTTGAGACATATAAATTTCTTTTTTGATGTCTCCATTGAGGAATGCAGTTTTTACATTCATTTGTCATATCTCATATTCATACAATGCTGCTATGGCTAGTAGTATTCTAATGGACTTAAACATAGCAACTGATGAAAAAGTTTCCTCATTGTCAATTCATTGCCTTTGAGTATAACATTTGCTAACAGTCTTGCTTTGAAGCCATTTGCATCCTATGGGAACGATTCCCTCATGTGGATCCACCAGTGTCCAGACTTGGTTTGAATTCATAGAGTCTGTTTCAAACTGCATGGCTTCAAGCCATTTGGTTGAATCAGTATCAGATATTGCTTCTTTGAAATTCATTGGATCGCATCCAACACAATGCTCATCACGGACTTTGTTCATGAAGAAGCGTATATCTTGCAGGTGGTCTAATAACCCTATCAGACCTTCTAGGAGCTTGTACTTCAACTACTGGTTGTTGGGAAACGGGTTCAACTTCTATAGTTGATGGAGTATCTTGAATTTCTTCAAGTTTTATCATCTTCTATTTTATATCTAATAGAAATTCCTTTTCCAAAAAGATGGCATTTCTTGAAACAAATACTTTTGCTTCATTAGGATGATAAAAATAATATCCAACAGAATTATTTGGATATCCTACAAAGTAGCACAAAGTGGATCTACTATCCAATTTGTCTCCCACTGTTTGTTTCACATAAGCAGGACATCCCCATATTCTCATGTAAGAATATTTGGGAGTTTTTCCCAGCCCATATCTCATATGGTGTTTTATCCACGGATTTAGTATGAACATTATTCACAACATTGATGCAGTTTCAAGTGCAAAACCCCAAAACGATATAGGCAATTCAGTGAATCCCATCATGGATCGAACCATGTCCATCAAGGTTTTATTTCGACTTTCAGAAACATCATTCCATTGTGGTGTTGCTAGCTGGAGTCCACTGTGAGAGAATCTCATTATGTTTTAGATAACCAAAAAATTCAGCACTTAAGTATTCTCCACCTTGATCAGATCGAAATGTCTTAATACTTCTTTCTAGCTGGTTTTCTACTTCAGATCTGAATTCTTTGAACTTTTCAAATGCTTCAGATTTGTGTCTCATCAAATAAATGTACGCAGACCTCGAATGGTCATCAGTAAAGATAATAAAGTAGGAATGCCCAAATTTTGTGCTAACACTTAGCGGAACACAAACGTCCGTGTGGATCAAATCTAGCAGACCATGTGCACGTTCCACGTTTCCATTGAATGAAGTCTTAGTTATCTTTCCTTTTAGACATGACTCACAAGTAGGTAGAGAATTTATGTCTTACAAGTCAAACATGACTTCTCCCACTAGCTTATACATCCTTCTTTGGAAAATATGACCTAGTCTAGCGTGCCATATTTGTGCGGGATTTGGATATTCAATTTTTCTATTGTTTTTTGTTGTTTTCGTATGTGCTTGGACATTGTTTAACGGAATATCCTTTAATTTTAAGTTATAAAGATCGTTTGTTAATTCTCTAGTTCCAATCAAACATTCATTCTTATATAAATTGCAAACACTTTTAGCAAAAACACAAGAATAACCATCACTATCAAGCATAGAAATAGAAATAATGTTTTTAACCAATTCAGGAACAAATAAAACGTTTCTAAAAAACAACTTAAAATTATTGTCCAAAATTAAAGTAACGTCTCCAATGGCATTGGCAGCAACTCTTGCTCTATTTCCTAGTCTTAGAAAGGTCTCACCATCTCTAAACCTCTTACTTCTTCCCATCACCTGCAAATCATTGCATAGATGAGAACCACATCCGGTATCCAATACCTAAGAAGAGGAATTAATAGAAACATTAACTTCAATATAAAGCATATCATAGCCAGAACGCTTCTGGGCAAGATACTCAGCGCAGTTACGCCTCAAATGTCCAGGCTCGTTGCAGTGGAAACAGACATGTTATGACTTTTCGGGCTTTGAGGACCCGGAGTAGGTTTCTTGTATGGCTTTTTGTTGGGCTTGTTCTTCTTTAGAGGGGTAGAACGCTTCTTGAATTTATTTGGGGCTCCCTTTTTCGTACCAGACGATAAACCCACTAGAAGAACAAGCTTCTCTTTTTTATTGTGGCCTCATAAGTAGTAAGCATATGGACCAACTCTTCAAGGGTGGCCTCAAGCTTGTTCATATTAAAATTAACCACAAATCCATCGAACGAGGGGGGCAATGATAGCAGGAGAATATCAGTTGCGAGCTCACCCGTAATAACCACGTCGAGCCCCACCAATTTCTCAATGAGCCCAATCATCCTAACACCATGCTCATGGACAGAAGTCCCATCTCGCAGACGTGTAGTCATGAGTTCTTTCACAGTAGCATGTCTTTCTGAGCGAGTCTGTACGCCATACAACTCTTTCAGATGAAGGTGAATGTCAGCAGCATTCGCAGCCTCCTCGAACCGCCTCTACAGTTTGTTCGACATAGAAGCCAACATATATCATAATATGACATTCAACAATAAGGATGATCGATCACCAACACTATTAGATCCATGTGAGCCAAACATGGATCCAGGTCCAAAACCTAGGTGAATGCAGGAATGCAAATGCAACTTATTACAAAAGCTTCTAATATTTTACATGTCTTCATCTTGTGCATCGAGCCCACCATCTTCCAGTCTTGATCTCCCACTATTTCTAATAATTACATTTAAATAGTCATGGCACATAAGAGATACATTTCATGGGGTGGGAACGGGCCCTAAATCAGGCTCACTTTAATAATATCAAATATTAAAAAAATGAATAAAACAATAAAATACCCTAACATACACCTAACACATTGGTCAAGGCTCTCGATCATACTTCATGCATTTTAATATCAAATATTAAGATCAATTTAATAAAAAAAATTAATTAATTGATAAATCATATATCTAATAATTTTATCACTAACCACCACAATTATTAAAGAATTTAATTTAATAAATTAAATAAACACCTTTATTTAATTCTCAATTAAATCAATAATAATTGATTTCTAGTAAAACTCATTTATACCATAAATAATTAAAATCAAATTCTAATTATTCATTTTACAAGAAAATTACTAATTTTGTAAAAATTAATTTCCCAAAAGAAAAATTAAACCAATTTTCAAAAATATCAATCCGCCCCTGCCCGAATGTTTCTGGCAGTGGCCGGTCTTTTGTGCGCGCAGGGCGGCGCATGACGTGCGGACGCCCCGCATGTCGCGCCGCGCTGCGTGCCCAGTCTATCCGAAACATTTCCTGGCAGACCAAATTTTTTTATTTCCGAAAAATAATTTTTGTGGTGCTTTAATTTTTTGAAAAATTTTCTTGTGTGGTTAGAAATTAATTATTCAATATCCAAAACAATACGATCTAGAAAAACCTTGGCTCTGATACCACTGTTGGATCTCGGTTCTCTCGTGCCCAAACGCAGCGGAAGTTTTAAAGTTTTTATTGTTTTGACAATCAAAATATATTTGTTTTGGGCACCCATATTGTTTATTATAACGAAACATACATAGGATGTTAGAATTTATACCTTCGGTGAAAATTTCACAAGGCTCCAACTATTACGGGTTTAGCGGAGATAGCTTTTGATAAATTCCCTACGAAATTTCTTCGAGTCTCCTTCTATCAAGTCCACGACCAGAATATTTGTTCTTCTTTCAAATAGCACTAGAATATTTGAAAGAAGTTTTTATGTTGAGATCAAAAAATTGAGAGAGGACTCAAATCTATTTTTCTTGAAAAGTGGCCGAAAAATATTTGGAGGATTTTGAGATGTAATTCTCGTGAATCACAATTGGGAATTAGTGGAGGCTAGGTTATTTTATTTATTTATTTCCTTAAAAACAAGAGCCTTAACCTAAATTCTATAATTACATTAATGGGCTTGATTAATTAATTGGGCTAGTCCAACTAGTTTAATTAATTAATCAAAGTTCATTAATAACTTTAATTATTTAGTATGTTGGACTTGTACTCCTACAAGCCCATTAAACATACTCCCACTATATTTATTATTTAATAAACTCAACTTTTGAGCTTAACAAAATCCATTATAAATTCAACATTTGAAATTAATATTTAAATTATAAATTCAACTCCTTGAATTTTTCGCCTCCAAAATTTAATAAACTCAACTTTTGAGTTTAATAAATTAAATTCTCAAATTTTATAAATTCAACTCCTTGAATTTATTCTCTCAAAATTTAATTATCATAAATTCAACTCTTTGAATTTACTATATCATAATATAAATTCAACTTCTTGGATTTATTTTCTCAACGAGAACAAACGATCCAGTGCATGTGTGATCCTCAATGGTTCAGGGATACAGCTAGCCGTGTGTTCACAACTCCTTGTGATTCATGACAAAATCTTTTATTCGGGCTTACCCTTATTTGCCTCATTCTATGTATCAACAATTGATCATGAGAATGTCAGAAATCATATTTCTGATTAACCCCATCGAATCATGGTAAGAGCGTCTAGTAGCATCGCTCAATGATTCCCTAAGTATAACTGATAGCGTCTGCAAGAACCAGTCGATTATGATTAACGTACAGTACGGTTTCTTCATCTCATATATCCGGAACAAATCTACAACTATTGGTTCATCGAGGGTTGCATAATAATTCGATAACTATGTGACACATCTTTGAGAATAAATAGTAGCATCGCATGTACAATTGGATAACTCCTTCTCTAACGTATATCTCATACTCCGACCAGAGATTTCATGTACTATTATTTCATTAGATCATTGACCAATGATTTCGATTGGGAATAAATCTAGCAAGCGGACTAGGTGAAGTAATAGTATTTGGAGATGAGTCAATGTATCGTACCCACAGAGATCGATGTTTAATTACTATAATATGAATTATTTTTCCTAATTTAGGCTAATGAAGTTCAAATGGTGGGAGATAAATTAAATAAAACTAAATTAAACAATTTAAATAAATTAACTAAAGCAAAAAAATCCAAATTATTAAATTAGAAGAAAATTCAAATTACTTAAAAACGATTAAGGCGCACAACGGTACCGAGACAACTTATAATCTATGCGTCAAATTCGTATTCATAAATTAATTATTTAATTCATGTCGGAATTCTCAAAATTATTTATTAAACGATTACTCGAATTATTAAACCTAATTAAATCTAACAATTCAATTATTACTAACTGAATTTATTTAGATTCAACTGCATTATATCACTGTGAAATTCCAGTTTTTCAACCTAAAGTCGCATACTGAAACCGTTACTATTTCTAGTCGGTTTATCCATGTGATGATTGATGTATGAAGCCAATATTATTCTATCGCCTTCCGGTTTTAGACTAACCAAAAAATATTCTATTTAATTGGTCAGATTAAAAGAACGCGTGATGTAGAGGCCTGTATTTCATATTTGAAAATTTGCGGAATAATTTAAAATTTTCTCTTTAAATAAATAAAATGTCTCATTCATAAAATATACTGATAAAAAGGGTTCCATGTTTAAAGTAACAGCGGAATAAAAGTTCAAACGTCAAAATAGCAGCGGAAGTAAATATCTGTTTCAAACAACAACTTAAAATAATTCATCGTGATAAAATGAGTTTGCATAAAAATAGTAAATGAACTGAAGCATGAGGTCATCGGGTTCCTACTACTGCCGACCCAAGATGGCTCACTGGTCCCCGTCCTCGGTCCCGACCTCATCAGTACCTACAACAATCAAGTCTAGTGAGTCTAAAGACTTAGCATGCATATATCGTGAGTAACAAGTAAAATATATCATAAAGTTTCATGCCATGTACAAATATCATATCGTAAAGTGTAACGTGAAAATCGTGTCATGAATAATTATAAATACGTGCATAACTGAAAAATCGTAAGTGAAATGTTTGCTCGGTAAAGCCCTGTCATAAAATAGCATATCATAATTTTCTGTTGAGAATATGTTCTACGCAAGTGGCCCATAACATGAACAGAATCGTCTGATCAGACTAAACCACAGTATACTGGGCGGTAGAGATCATCACAGCCCTTGAACTGGATATCCGTACCCATACATGAACATGTACCGATCAGTAGCCACCGGATGAAGTAATAATCCCATAAGATGCAATTCCATGAGTGTGAAGTGGCCACAAGAAATATCGCATATATCTCAAAAATAAACTTGTATATTTATGCACGTAATATAATTAAATTCCTGAGTTATTTTACCAATTGGGTTGGATTGTTCGCAGGCTCGCTGCGACCTAATTCTAACATGAAAAACATGCAAATAACTTGACTTGACTATGCAAATAACTTAACTTGACCAACGCTTCAAAATCGAACTAAAAACGAGACTATTACGCCCAACAACCTTAATATTTAACCATGACTCCATACCAACCCGAACCAACATTGAACCATCATTAGTCATGATTAAAATACACCTAAAATACTGGAAAATAATTACCAAGGGCTTTAATACACGAAAATTATGCATGGAGGCCAAAATCATGAAACGCTCTTTCGAGAGTCACTTTGGCACCTTGCACCGTAAATTCTCGTACGACGTCTAAACTTAACAAAATCACAAACGGCCAAAAACACGACCTTCCCAACTCAATGTAGGTACTGTCCAGTCCAAAGCCATAGGTTAAAAGCCAACCAAGAACTCGTACGTGACCTCTGAACCGGACTTACAGCTGCTGTCAAAACAAATACAGCAGCAGCTGTTGCGTTTCTTTGCTTCGTTTTCGAGACTATCGGCCATTGGGGCTTGAACAACCAACCAGAGCCTCTTACCAACATCCTAAGGTATGGATTGAACCATGGCTAAGGGCCCTAGGCCAACCACAATCCTAGCAACACACGAAACAACTCACAAGCTCCACCCGAGAACGCATATGGCACGCGTGGGGTGTTTCAATTGTTTGGCTGTCATGTATCATTCCAGTGACCATGTAATCGACCATGGAATGATCTAGAAATCATGAGGCATTGTATGAACCATGGCTAAGGGCTAAAAAGCCAACCAAGATCCACACCAACCAAGAAGCCGAAGCTTCATACACAGAAACGAAATGCAGAAAAACTGAAACTGAAGGGACTTGCGTTGTTGCTGTCCAACCGGCTTGGGATGTGGCACAAGCCACTTAAGGCCGACTTGACCACGTACTATACTTGCTAAGGAAGGGTCCTAGCCATGGCTCGAGCACTAACCCAAGCAAGCCATTGACAGCAATTGAGTCTCGACTATGGCACTTGTTTCTTGCTTAATGATTTGGAGCATCTAACTCACGGTTTTGGGGCTTGAACCCTTGATCAAACTTGACCCTAACATACCCTAGGACATGAATATAAGCAGCCTCGAGCCCCTGGAAATCGAACCAACCCTGAAACCATCAAAACAAACACCAGCGTGAAGAGAAATCATGTATACATACCTTTAAATCATGTACATGTGATATTTAAAATCAGTATATGACTTGATTGAAGAGAAAGGAATAACATATACATGCCTTAGATTTGTTTGAAATGAAAACAAATTGATTACGACGACACGGCGCGGAGGAGACGGAGTTGTTTTGCTTCTTGCTTTTCTCTCTTATTTTCTCTCAAGCCTCACACGATTTCTCTCTCAAGTTTACTCCGAAATTTCGAGAATATGGGGAGGGAAATGGCTAGGGAATGAAGGGAAGTTTACTAAATAAAAAGGGAGATTTGAGGGGAAAGGTGAATCTTGCTATCCTAGTGGTTTGATAGATAAGGAATGAAGAGTGATTTGATTTGATTTAAATAGAGTGGCCGATTTTTATCATTAAAAAACAAGGTAGAAAATTGCTTAATAACTAATTATTAAAGATTAAATGGTGGAGGATTATCTACCAAGAAAATGGGTAAGGAAGGAAATCAAAGTTGGTAAGTTGTCAACTATTTCAAATCTTTCATGAGGGTGGCCGATTTTCTTGCTTTTAAAATGGGGTAGGATATTGCTTAATTATTAATTAGTGGGGATTTAAAATGAAGGATTTATTCTACCATGAAGGGATAAAGAAAGTATCAAAAATTGTGAGTTGTCAAATAAAAATTTAAATCTTCTAATGGTGGCCGAAATTATGCTATTATATGGAGGGAAATATTGCTTAAATATTTTATTTTAAATCTTTAAAGTTTTATCTACCCATTAAGTATTTTAGTGAATTAATAAATAAATTATTGAATCTAAAAGAACTTATTTACTACTTATCTCCAATTACTTAAATAATTCCTTACACATTCTTTTACATTAAATTAACTTATTATTTATCTTAAATAAATTCTAGGAATGTTTTCTTATTATTAAATTTTATCGCAATACTCCAACTCCATTCCGACCTCACTTATTTAACTGAAAAGATAGCAACTAAACTACTGCATAAAATAATTAAATTTAAAGAAAAGAATTTAAATCCTCATGCATAAAATCATTTTAATTTAAATAATAGTAATTATGCATGGCTTATACGTAGTCTGATTTAACGGGTTCTACACGTGATAAATGACATCAATCAATGAATAAAATATATAATCGACTTGAACATAAAAAATAATCTGTCTCAGCCTTATCGTGGCCTTAGTCTATAAAAATCTACTCCATAAATTTAAAATAAAAGTTCATATCCCTGTTTAAATTCAATGCAGAAAACATAATTAAGAAATAATGAAAAGAATTCTCAATGATTTGTAGCGTGTGTGAGAATTCCTCCTGCTTCTGCCTTCAATCTTCCTCCCTTATGTTCTTCTTCCGCGCTGGTACTACTTCACAGTAGTCTTCTGTCTCTCTTCTGCTCTTCTTTTTTCCGTCTTTTTTTACGGCTCTGCTTTCCTTCTTTTGTACGCTTATGCCTCTCTTTTATTTCTCTTAATTGGCCTCTCCTTTAATTTCTTTTAAGCTCATATCAAGTAAAGAAAGTGTAGATAAGATATTTATCAAGATTTACATAGATTTTTCCAAAATTTCAATATCATCAAGGAATAAGAATATTTTATTTCCTTTGAAATCTAGTAACTTTATTTTATCTCCAAATTTAAACACTTTTCACTTTTATTCAAATCTACAATTATTAATTCAAATAATCACATAATTAGGGATAAAAATTCTAGATAAGGGCAAATATTATAAAATCAAATCCCTAAAATCTTTGCAAGATTTGGCCTTATCAATTCTCCCACACTTAGTCCTTTGTTCGTCATCGAACAAATCAGAGAATAAAATATACCGAAGGAATATTCAATGATTCACCATAAAAAATGACACAATCAGCACTTTTCAACCTACCAAATTCCTCCACACTCAATCAAAAAGATCACACTTCGAAAATCATAAAATTCATCTTCGTTGCAACTTTAAAACTCAACCATTCACTAGAAAAGATCAAGATAATGAGACGTGTGTAGTGTAGAAGTCAAAACTCATATTCCTCAAAGGTGTTTTAGTTAAAGGAGTGCTCATGTTATCTGAAATTGTTTTTTTCCATATATAAAAAAAATTTCCATAAGCTTATCTTTCATATCTTTCTCCACTAAATGTTGGAGGAATATGACCCGATTAATAGATCTTTTCAAACTTATAATATTAGGCCACAGCTTACGGCTACAATAAAAGTAGGAAAATTCAAAATGACAGAAAATAAACAATTTAATCATACAACGCACTCCTTCATCTCTTATCTTCCTTCCCTTATGGAATTTCATCATTCCTCCACCTAACTTTTTCATCTTCCTTGTACTTTCATTCATATTTCCCAATATATATATATATATATATATATTTCCTCTTCCTCAAGCTTTTTTTTAACAACATTCCCTTTTAGTTTTTTCAGTCACCACATCATACAACATTCATTCCTCCTCCTTTTTCTTTTATAATTATATATATCTTTTCATCAATCCCTTTCTCATTCTTCATTTTTTTTCAAACTCCTCCAATTTTTCTTATCAATTATCAACACATGGGAGTTATTGAAAATTTTAAAGCGCTAAAAGGGTTTATTTCTCTCAAAATTAAGGTAGATTCTCATTCTTCGTGATTTTTTCAAACTCCTCCAATTTTTCTTATCAATTATCAACACATGGGAGTTATTGAAAATTTTAAAGCGCTAAAAGGGTTTATTTCTCTCAAAATTAAGGTAGAGGAATAGTGTATATGCTAAAATTGGGTAGTTGATATGGGATTTTGAAGGAATACGAATGGGGTTAACTGTGTATGTATTTGACACACTCGATTCAATTTTTTATAGGCTCAAAATGGGATACTAGGGATATAAATTATGCATTGGGTAGGCTCAAAAGGCTCACACGGTCCAAAGATCGCCTAAATCATCCCTAAGTCATTCTCCTCCGTATTTTCGCCTCGAATTAGATTGTTTCTTTTCTTCTTTTTTTTTCTTTTCATGAGCACACCTCTTGCCAATTCACAATGAGTTGATATAAGTACGACTTAAAGTGCATAGATGATGTCTCAAAATATATTCGGGTACAACTACAGCCCATCTCAATCAATTCTATGTGTGATTCAATCTCTCGAGTGATCAAAAATCCAGAAAATCAATTAGTGTGTCATGTAATCACAAGTGCAGTTTCTCAAAGAATAACCAGAAAAAAATTTCATGAACGAGGATTAAACATTGAAGCACATGCTAAGTGTGGTGACGTGAAACAAACACAAATCAAATCCCCCCCACACTTTAGATTTACACTGCCCTCAGTGTCATGACATTAAAAAAGAATATAGAATTTGGATGTAGAATATTAAGAGAACACTTCACTGGCAGCGTGCTTTAATATCCATGGAGTACAACATGGGGATGGTAGAATTCCTCAGTGCTGGTAATCTCTTATTTCAACAGTTTAGCTATTCCAGAGTCTAATTCATCTTACTTCATTCCAATATTCCCTACACACACCAAAATCACAGAAGATTAACCTAATAAACTGAAAAAGTAAAAATAAAATAAAATAAAATGAAACGAAATAAAATAAATCACTGGGTTGCCTCCCAGCAAGTGCTAAATTTCTTGTCTATAGCTAGACAACTCCCTTTATAAATTAGGTTGGATCGTGCAAAGGAGTACTCGGCTCTTCTTGCTCCACAATTCCTTCACGAAAAATTTTTAGTCGATGTCCATTCACCTTAAAGGGATTTCCAGAATCTCCACGGATTTCTACAACACCAAATGGAAACACTTCGTTAACAGTAAAAGGCCCGGACCATTTGGAACGAAGTTTACCCGGCATGAGTTTCAAACGAGAGTATAAAGAAGAACTTTTTGTCCAGACTCAAATTCCCTGTGCACAATCCTTGCATCATGCCACTTCTGTCTTTTCCTTGTAGATTTTCGCATTCTCATATGCATCAAGATGAAATTCCTCCAGCTCTTTTAATTGTAGAATACGCTGATCACCTGTAGCTTGCACATCAAAGTTCAAACATTTAGTAGCCCATAGTGCCCTATGCTCTAGTTCAACAGGAAGGTGACAAGATTTTCCATAGACCAAACGAAAAAGGGAAGTTCCTATAGGGGTTTTGAATGCTGTTCTATATGCCCACAATGCATCATCCAATTTACTAGCCCATTTCTTCCTCGAAGATCCAACAGTCTTCTTAAGAATTTTCTTAATCTCCCTATTTGACGCTTCTGCTTGACCACTAGTTTGAGGATGATAAGGTGTTGCCACCTTGTGCATGACCCCATACTTAGCCAAAAGAGATTCAAAATTGCGATTACAAAATTGTGTTCCCCCATCGCTAATTTTGGCTCTAGGTGTGCCAAAATAATAAATCTAAAATATCAAAGACCAAGTCTCCTTACTTATTTGAATCAGTCTTCAACACTCTCCCTTGATTCAAAGCTACAGACTCCTAGTTGATTTCTGAAATACATATGTTTCTTGCATGGAAAGGATTTCGTAAATATGTCAGCAACTTGTTCATTTGTATTGCAAAACTCCAAAGTAATCAACTCTTTTGCAACCAACTCTCTGATGAAATGAATTCGAAGATCAATATGCTTTGTTCTTCCATGGTATGATGGATTATTCGACATAGCTATTGCAGATTTGTTGTCACAATAGATCTTAGTTGCTTCAATTTGCTTATGCTTTAGATCTTCTAGAATTCTTTGCAACCAAACAGCTTGACATGCTGCTGAAGTAGCAGCTACATACTCTACTTCGGAAGATGAGAATGCTGTTGTTGCTTTTTTCTTTGAAAACCATGAAATAACAGCGGAACCAAGACTAAAAACATAACCAGATGTACTCTTTCTATCTTCCAAGCACCTAGCCCAATCACTATCTGTAAATCCAAGCAATTTAAAGTCTGAATCATGATCATACCATAACCCAAAATCAGTTGTCCCTGCAATATAGCGCAACACTCTTTTTGCAGCACCTAGATGATGTTTTGAAGGAGAGTGCATAAACCTTGATATCACCCCAACTGAAAATGCTATATCAGGCCGAGTATGAGTCAAATAAATCAAGCCTCCAACCATACTTCTGAAATACTTTGAGTTTGCTGCTCCAGTGCCATCATCAAATTGTAGTTTCTCATTTAAATTCATTGGGGGTGTCTGCAACTTTACAATTAATCATACTGAATCTTTTAAGAAGATCAGTAGCATATTTTTTTGTGAAACAAAAATCCCATCCTCAACTTGATTCACTTCAAGGCCAAGAAAGTAATGTAATTGACCCAAATCTGACATTTCAAATTTCTTTTTCATGCAAACTTTGACTTCATTAACAAGAGCAGAAGATGACCCCATATAGATCATATCGTCTACATAAATGAATATGATCAAAATATCATCATTACCTTGCCTCTTCAAGTATAGTGTGGGCTCATTCTTACTTCTTTCAAAACCATTGTCAAGAAAATATGAGTCGATTTTGCTATACCATGCATGAGGCGCTTGTTTCAACCCGTGAAGAGCCTTTTTGAGCTTATACACCTTGTCTTCTTTACCATGAATAATAAAACCTTCATGTTGGATGACATAGACGTCTTCTTGCAATTCCTCATTCAAGAATGCCGACTTGACATCAAATTGGTAAATAGGCAAACTTAAATAGGCAGCTAGTGCAAGTAAAATTCTTACTGTTTCGAAGTGTGCAACTGGAGAAAATGTGTCTTCATAATCAATTCCTTGTTGTTGGGCATAACCTTTCACAACGAGACGAGCCTTATGTTTATCAATGGTACCATCCGAATGATACTTTGTTCTAAACACCCATTTGACTCCAATAGCATTTTTTCCTTCCGGTAAGTTCATCAATTCCCACGTTTCTTTTTTCTGAATTGATTTTAGCTCTTCTTCCATTGCAACACGCCATTCTTCTTTTCCTACAACTTCCTCAAACTTAACAGGATCAACAACAAATAAAGCTTGAGTTGAATTATAAATTTCCCTTAATGATCGAAATTGCAGTGGTGGTGTTTCATCTGAAGATGAGCTGCTACATACAGGACTTGAAGTGGTTGAATTTGAAGGAATTGAACTTGAAGAATTATGCTGCAAAGGAAATTCTTCAACTTGTGGAGCTTCAATTAATGATGGAACATCAATATGAGCACCTCCAGATTTCTTCTTGCCATTTCCAATTTGCATCTTCATTGAATATGACATTTTTGCAATTAATCACTTTGCCAATGACAGGTTCATACAGCCTATATGCTTTAGATTGTGTACAATAACCAACAAAAATGCATTTTGTTGATTTATCATCAAGTTTGCTACGATTATGTGAATCAATCAAAGTATACACAATACAACCAAATATTTTTAAATGACTTACTGAAGGTTTCTTACCACTCCAAGCTTCATATGGTGTTTGATTTAAAACAGCCTTGGTCGGTGATAAATTTAGTAAATAAGCTGATGTAGCAACAGCTTCGGCCCAATATTTATTTGGAAATTCTTTTGCCTTAAGCATGCTCCTTGCCATTTCAACCACCGTTCTATTTTTCCGTTCAGCTATGCCATTTTGTTCGGGTGTATATGGAGCAGTCAACTCTCTGTGCAGCCCCTGCTCTTACACAAAACTGAATAAAATTGTTAGATAAGAATTCACCTCCTCTATCAGTGCGAAGTGTCTTTATGTTTCCATCACTTTGCTTCTCAACAAGTGCCTTGAATTTTTTAAATGATTCAAATGTTTCTGACTTGAATTTCAGAAAATAAACCCAACTCGTGCGACTGTAATCATCGGTGAATAACAAAAAATATTTGCTTCCTCCAAATGACTCAGTTTGAATAGGACCACACAAATCAACATGAACAAGCTCCAAACGATTTTTTGCTCTTCTAGATTTTCCAATAGGAAACGATCTCTTGTATTGCTTCCCATACACACACCCTTCACATAAATCTAAAGACTCGATGTTAGGCAGCCCGGAAACCATTTCTTTCTGACTCAGCAATTTCAAACCTTTAATATTCAAATGCCCATAACGCAAGTGCCACAGTCTGGACTCGATGTTTTCTTTGACAACAAGGACATGATTTTCAACACTAGAAACTTCAAGAGGAAACAATTTATTTGGCATCATTTTAACATCAACAATGACTTGATTAGATTCTTTATTTCTAATCACACATGAGCCATTGTCAAAAAGAACAGAATACCCATTACCCATGAGTTGCCCAACACTCAAGAGATTTTGAGTTAAATCAGGAATGAATAGACATTAAAAAGGAGCTTAATATTACCATGGTCATCATTTACTGCTATAGTACCTTTTCCTTCCACTTGCATTTGTTTGTCATCTCCGAGCCTTACTTTTATCTTGTATGATTCATCAAGCTCCTCAAATAATGCCTTTGATCATGTCATATGATTAGAGCATCCCCTATGCAAAAACCAAATATAATTAGTAGACTTTGCATCTTCTTGATAAGCCATGAACAAATTTGCCTCTTGTTCATGCTCCTCTGCATAATTTGCTTGCCTATTTTTATGCCAACACTGATCCTGTACATGCCCATATTTTTTACAGTAGTTACAATATGGCACATTAGTTTCTTCTTATTGTTCGAGGTTATTTTGCTTATCTAGTTTCCAACAATCAGCCTTTATATGCCCAAATCTTTTGCAATAGTAACATTGGATGTTTTTGTCACCTCTTCCTCTGCCATAATCATCTCTGCTACGTGATCCTCCCCTTCCACGTCCTCTACTAGTTGCATTTCTTTGCTCATATTTCTGGTTTGAGTTATCCCCCTTACATGAAAGGCATTTTCTTCATTTTTTTCAACCGATTTATTTATTCTTACCTCATGAGATTGCAGTGATCCCATTAGCTCATCAAATAAATATGTTGATAAGTCCTTAGATTCCTCAATTGCGGCTACAACATGATCAAATTTTGGAGTCGGACTTCTAAGCACTTTCTCTACAATTGTTTGATCAGAAATTTCTTCTCCATATGACCTAAATTGATTGACGATTTCAGCAACTCTGGTCAAGAAATCTTGCACGGATTCTCCTCCTTTCATAAGTAAGGTTTCGAAATCCCGACGAACCGTTTGAAGTTTTACAATAATTACCTTCGATGTACCTTGAAACGCACTTTTTAATGTTGTCCAAGCTTCTTTTGCTGTATTTGCACCAGCAATTTTAGAAAAAATTGATTCATGGATAGCTTGTTGAATAAAGAATAATGCCTTCGCATCTTTCTTTCTGTTTTCTTTCAGTCTTGTTTCATCATCTGGATCTTGGTATCCATTTTCGACCAATTCCCACAACTCTTGAAACTTGAAAAGAGTTTTCATTTTAATGCTCCAGAATTCATAATTTTCTCCTTTGAATACTGCTATGGCTGGTTGAGAGATGCTTACAACATTGCCATTAGTTGCCATGAGTTTGAAACCCAGTTATAAAAGAGCCTGGCTCTGATACAAGAGGATTTGGAAATGAATCACAGAGGAACAATGGCAAAAATAGTGAAGAATATTTAGCTTGAGAACAAAACTATTTCCACACTTTATTTCAGAACAGAGAATGCCTTTATATAGGCTTACAATCCAACGTTTACACGACTGAATTATCTCAACGACTAGAGATTTTATTGGCACTACTTTTATTGACTAAATAATAAATCTAAAATATCAAAGACCAAGTCTCCTTACTTCTTTGAATCAGTCTTCAACAGGAGATGGGTTTTTGTCATTATTTTCAAATTCAATATGTAAATGTATGTGTATAATATGTAGGTGTAAAAAAAATTTGAAACATATATAATAAATATATTTTGAAACACAGTATTTTAGACCACAATTTCTGGAAAACTGTTAGTCTTTAAAACCAGTAATATAAATAAATGTTTAAAAAAATGATTTTAAAAGAGATGTTTTTTTATCAAAAAAGAAAAAACATTCAAAGACAACGTTTTTTAAAATCGTTGTCTTTGAGAAATTTTTAAAAAAAAAACCATTGTTTTGACCCAAAAATATCACTCTCATAGACAACGCTTTCGAAAACTATTGTCTTTAAACAAAAAAAAAAACTTTCTCATAGATAATGCTTTGCAAAAATCTATGTGAGACATTAAAAAAAAAAAACTAATATACAGAAATTTTGGAAAAATGTTATCTTTGATAAGAAAAAAACTAAATAGACAACAGTTTTCAAAAAATCTTGTTAAAAAGGACAACTTTTACAAAAATTTTAATTGTTTTGTATTTAATATTTTCTTGTAGTATGTGTGTGTCATTGCATGAGTATATATATACTCAGCCACTAAGAAATATTCCATCTAAAATTGATCGTTTTCCTTTAAATTAGTCAGTGACAACACACTTATGAAACAAGCTTCTTCATTTTCATTGGTCGTTAATGTTCTTTTTTCTACATCAGCCTATGAAGTTCTCACATTCTCGCTTTTTTCAACTACCATTCCTGCCAAATAAATGAGAATCAGTCGATAAATTAATTGAGTAGTGATCAACAAAATTACAAATGCTCAAATACCAATAGAACATAACAAAATAGAGGAAAAAAATCTACAACCATGATGTGAGGCAACCAATAGATATTCTTGTTTGAAGTCTCAAGAGCCAAAAATAATGGCTTTCAAATTCATCTTTTATATTTTCCCCAAGTGCAAATGTCTGGATGATTTGTTGTGTCACAGGTTTGATAGAAGATCAACAAGATATTGAGGATAAAATTTATCATTATCAGGATATAATGATGAAATGACAGCATACATCTAGAGCTTGAAAGAAGCATTGGATATTCAGGTATGAATTTTTCTTAAAATAAATATTTGGCAGTTTTTTGTGAACATGATTACAGACTCAAATAAGTACAAAAGATTTTCAAATCAAAGAAAAATGAAGTCAAGCAGAAACTCAAGCAAGCTATTGAATGAACAAAGGTCCAAAGTAAACCACAAAGCAAACATTGAACACACAAACTTCATTCACAAAAACCTCAAACTTTTTGACTGTACGAGCATGAAGAAGCCAAAGAATTGTGAAACTCCTACCCGCTCCTTGAAATTATGAGACTGGATATGAAGGAGTTTGAAGATCACATTTTTCTTAAAAGTGGGTCGGTGTCATGGCGGTTTTGTGTGCGGTGGTGATTGAAAAAACAACAAGATGAACACTGTAGAATAACTGGAGGAGTAGAGCACTTGGGAGAAGACGTTTGGTGGCTATTGGGAGTCGGATAAAGTAAGCGTAACCTTCGTTTTGTGATGATGAAACATGATCTCATGGCATGGGTTTAGAAGTCACAAGATTCCGTGAAGGGTTGGTCTTAAAGGATAGGTGAGGACTTTGGTCCGTAGATATAAGCTTAAGGGATTGAAAGATTGTGAGACATGGGCTCTTGGTAGCTTGAATGAAGAAAAAGATATTAAATCAAAGGTCATGGAGTCAAAATGTTATACGCTTATGTTTTTATGAGAGAAAGTAAGAATTTGTATATTTGGGCACTCTATTAAAACTTAATCGGGCCCAAGGAGGTGACATAAATTCTCCAAAAAGTCCACTAGAAGACAAAGCCTATAAGAAATTCAATCGGTTTGAGAAGATGACTGCACGCATGCTGGAGGAAGTTGACTCACTATCCACGACCGATGATTGTGGAAGTGAGCCAAAATTCTCAGAAGAGGCGAAAAAACTGAAAGAATCATAAGAAGGATCTCTCTTGATAATTTCATCGGCATTCAACTCAAAATTACAGCAAAAAACTTCTGCAAATTTCATTAATTTTAGTTCATTTTAATTCGGCTGATCATTAACTTAATGTCTTTAGTTTCAGCATATTTTTTCATTTTTTCTAGTTTAGTTGTAAGAATGTCATTCCGATTTATAAGAACATAATCTAATTAGTTGTTGTATGTGAATTTATTCTGCAATTTCTATCAAATTCATCATTTAAATATTTCAATTTTGTGACTTACCGAGGGAGTTAGAACAAACAACCGAATCCAGATCCATATAACTTGATATAGAAGATAAATTTTCAACAACTTTGGCACAATTTTGTGTCTTGTCACGCCCACACAATTTTTCTGTGCAAACACACTGACGAATTATCGAACTACCGTTGATTGCTTCCATAGAATTGTCATATTTCGACCATATTACTATGGTAAATGAAACTTTCACGATAATGATTCACGGTTACATATCAAGACAGTTTTTTCTCTTTGTAATGTCCAAATTTTCAATTTTTTTAAATTAAAACTTTAGTTTAGGTCGGTTCCATTTATTCGGTTACTATAGATAATTCGACCACTTCGATATGTTCAAAAATAAAATCAGTCAAATCGAATGAACCCCCACTGTTAAAGTCATTAACGGTTTAAAATCACTGATTTTTTAACTACTATTTAGGAATCCGAATTTTTAAAATCATATAACTCGCACATAAAAAAATTATATTATAAAAACCGTAAATTTAAAAATAATAAAAATCATTGAACACAAATACCTACATAAATACATACATATATATATATATATATATATATATATATATATATATATATATACAAACATATACACACACATCACGTGTAACAGAACGCTAGTAATAACTACTTTAGGTGGTGTAAAATGTACTTTCAGAAATAAAATAGAGTAGTTGGGATAACTTTATCTGAAATACAAAACCACAAATCTTTAAAAAAAAAAAAAACTTATTCAGTATCTCGATCACTTCATCCTGCTTTCCTCTCGACTTTTATTGCATATATGGGGTGACACCCATAAACAACTATAACACACATATTTGTGAAGTACGTCAATCTCAATCTCAGTTAACTAAATATACAAATTAAATTTGTACTCAGATGTTCTCTAGCCGTGATCATTCATTTCATTATGCATCGGAAAATAAGGAAAAAATAATGAATTTTACTTTTGTCCGCAGCTAATATCAACTTGATGTTACTCCAGACTTGGAAGAAAGCATAGTTATATATTCGATTCAACAAATTTCAATTTGCGTTATGATAAAAAAGAGAGACAAGTAAGAATTACAAATACAAGAAATAATTCCAATACTATTTATTTTCCACTATCCATGTCTGGGATTCTATTCTTGCGGAATCTTCCCCATTATGGGTCCGAACCTAACACGACTAAGATTAGTCTGAGATATAGCACGACTTAAGGTGTTGACAAAAAGAATTATGATAATTCGATAGACACCAACATATGATTTCTCAGGATAAGGTATCACATATAAATTGGGTGGTAGGATTGGACACTGAATATTTTAGAATCAATACAACAAATTAAGTCATATTTATATCTATTGTAATGCGCTAAAAAGAATATCAACAAAACTACATTGGGATCAACTGGAGGGATACCAACATACCATCAAGAAGTATTTTATTACGCGATACCAAATACAGGCAGGGTCATAGTTTGCTCAGCAAATCCTCGTCTTGAACATCCTCGAAACCTGCGTAACATGATAAATTTTCCAAGACCCTGCACTAAGTTACGGTTCGATTCCTGGATGTTTCATGTCTCATTTTAATTAGCTTATTCTACAGGGAGGAAAAAGGAATTATGATTACTAAAATGATGCCTAGTGATGAATGATAGATATGGTTGAAATCCTGATGATAAAGATACCTAGGTGTTCCATATAATAAATTATAAAATGTCATGAGATGAAACCCTCATTTTCCTAGGATGAGATGCTATGAGTGCAGGAAATTTTGATCTTCAATATGTTAAGCGTAATGGATGGTTCTAGAGATAATGCTTCTTACTTCCAGGGGCACAAATATGTGTCGAGGAATCATTTTCCTGATATGTGAAGAAAAGCGCAGCTAATACACAACCATGTCAGCTTATAACATGTAACCATATAACTGACCACGATTAAGTTCAAAATCACTCAATATGGCATAGCCTCGAATGCATGTCTTAATGTCTAGTAAACACACCAACAAATATGTTTGCCACTGTGTGGATTCATATAATCATATAGATGACAATGATATGACTTTGATGATGAATCGATGCATGCAACAGCCGCATGATGCATCCTATCATGTAGAGCATAGAGAACAGAATACATTCCTTCCAGCTACTGGTATGTAAGTAATTGCTGCACTCCATTCACGCTTGGGCCACTACCTGGGTTGATGGAATCCTTCCTCTTCCCAAATGGATTCTTCGAATATGTTTCTTGAGGTCAAGATAAAACAATAAAATAAAACAGCAGAGAACGCAACAAAATATTCTTCCTTAATTCCAAGTCATCTCTGTTTTCATTCTCTGTTCACTGAGTATGTGGTTGGAAACAAATAAAGCGGTAGTCATCTAACTGGGTAAAGAGAGGCAAGAGACTAAGGCTGGGAGGCAAACTCCCAAAAATAATGATAGCTAGTTAAACAATGACACGAAGTGCCTTCTGCGAAATCCATTCTTGAAAATGGAAAATAGAACTAAGCAACAAAAGGTCAATGTCAAATCTCTAGGATTGCCTTCAAAACACATCAAAATTTTCAAGAGTTCAACATAAAAAAATCCACCTAAGACATAAGGATATTGAATGCGCATGCCAACAGAACCAGAACTTGGTATTACAGCTCCCTGAAAACTGTGGTGCACATGAGCAGCACTGTTCACATCCTGCGTGAAGCAACAAAACTTCATTTGGCAGTATTGAGAAAAGCAATCAAATCACGACGGAAAAATTAGGGCCCGAGAAGCATCAAGCAAATTAACAAAGCACAAATCTCACCTCAAATTCAATGAAACAAACAGTGTGCCTTTCCTGTCTTATTATTTTCATCTGCTTGAAGCCTGGTTGCCTGCATATATGAAGAGGTACATGGAAGCAGTTGATCAAATATATGAAGCTCCACGACTAAGCAATTGAAGTAAAAACTTACGCGCAGAAGAGGCCCCTCAACTCGTCTTCATTAATATTCTCACCAAGATTTCCAATGAATAGAGTATTGCAAGGAGGATTGTCTTTGGTATTCTACAGAAAATATACAAACTATTACATGAAAATAGAGGCAACTTTCTAGAAGTGATAAGTGCCATGCTTTCCGGTACCGAAAAGAGACTGAGCAAAGCATCAATCTGTCAAATGTGCTAACAATCAGCAACTCGACAAAGGCTAACAAACTCACCAGATCACCTACCGGAAAGAACCAAATATATTAATAGCAATCTGACCCTTTCCTAAAATATTAAAATACACAGGCTACTAATACAAGCCTGCGGTGAGTTGTCACAAAGTCAACTGTCCTATGTTTGCAAGAAAATGACAAGTTTCAGTCATCTGAACAAAAGTAGCATGAGATAATTGACAATCATTCAATCATCAAGCGTTTTGCTTGGAATAATTTCGTCAATTAAAATTAGTTTGATAACCAAAATGATCCTATTCTGGAAATCCTACTTTTTGGTATGTACATCCAACCCTCCACAACAACAAAAATTACTGGCATTACTGCCAAATTCATCATATATTACCGTTAAATAAATTAAAATCCCAAAAAGATTTTTTAAAAAAAGCACAAAAAAGCCTAAAAACCCAAATAGTCCATAGAGCCTAGGACGCATAGGCCGATTAGTCAGTGTCTAGGGCCCTCTAGGTGTCCTTGCCGCCTAGACTGGCCGACTAGCAGTTTTTCAGTGCGGTAGGCCAGCTCCTAGGCCGAATTTTCGAACACCGGTGGATAGTTAAACAAGCTCAGAGCAATAAGCATAAATCAGAAAATTAAATATTAATTAAAAATTGAAAAGTGGCATTACCTGAACAGGTAGATAACTGCTTGCTGTAGGTACAGGAACTGGCGCAGGCATAGGCACGGGAGGAACAGCATAACCTGCATATGGATCATAAGGTGGAGGAGCTGGAGCCATATACCTAAGCCAGGAAATCATGTTATTAATAAGGGAAACGTTTCCATCAACATCCAGTGTTCTAAATTGCGCCCTAGGCGGCCGCCTAGGCGGTAGGCGGAGGTCAGCCGCACCGATAAGGGGCTAGGCGGCCAGCCCAGGCCCTAGGCGGACCTGGGCGCACCTAGGCGGAGGCTGGGCGCCTAGTTGGGCCTGCTTTTTTTAAAAAAAAATTGGACTTCTAAATTTAATGATCCGCTAAGAAACCCATTTAAAAAAATAAAATTTTGGCCCATTAGGTCTGCTGCTTTTCTTTCTGGGCTGCTGTGTTTCTCTCTTTCTCGTTATTTGGTTTCTATTTCATTGCACTCCTCATTCCAGAGGCACCATCTCGTTATTTTCCAGAGGCACTCCTCGTTCCAGGCTGCGTTTCTTTCTTTCTGGTTATTTTCCAGAGGCACCATCTCGTTCCAGAGGCTCAAGTTATTCTTTCTTCTTACTTTCTTGCATATGTTTTTCTCCCTGATTATTGTTCCAACATTGCATCAAGGTGTTTGTTCTTTAACAGACAAATGAGTTGCTTCTTAGTCGAAATTCTTGATAAAACATTGCTGGCTTATTTTGTGATTTGTCTAATTCTGGATTCAAGAACTCAACATCATCTTGCTGTTGATGATTCTTTCGTGTATTTTTCCTGATGATGATGATTCTTTCGTGTATTTTTCCTGATGAAGTGCTGATGATGATTCTTTAGCTAAATTGTTGATGATGATTCTTTCGTGTATTTTTCCTAAAGTGTAGATGGTAAAGGCACATTGATTGAGAGATATTTTAACATGTATTTGTATTCAGCACAATGTCATTCAAACATCTTTAAGAACTTTGCTTCTGTTTTCTTCCTTTCATACTAAATGGAAACCGATTATAGATTCATTAGAGAACTGGTACTAGCTTTTGTGGGTGAATGATGAAGTGTATATATATTTCTTCATTAGCTGACCTATAGAGCAGTGTGCTCTTTTCATTATGCTTGCATTAGCTTAGCTATTGTTGATCATGTGCTTGCATTAGCTTAGCTACCGTAGAATCCGATTAATGGCGCCTGGTCCCCGCCTAGGCGCTAGGCGCTGGGCTAGTGATTTTTGAAACCTTGTCAACATCACTTCACAACCTCAGTTCCATAATTGCGATTTTCAGCCTACAGCTCCGGCTTCCAAGGAAATTTTAACCCAACTTTTAAACATAATGTTTTAAAACCAACATACCCATGTGGTCCCCAAACAGCTGCTGGGGGAGGGTGAAAAGGAGATGGACTTGCAAAGACAGTATGTGTATAATCACCACCAGTTCTCATACGTTTGCTTTGGTCATAAACACTAGAATCAGCAACTATCCCTGCACAGGGAAAAGGGTTAGAAAATAAAATAGCAAAAAATAAAAAATAAAATGACTTGCAGTAAAAATTGGTCTCATAAATTCATTATTGGAAAAGAATTATATGCAATTGGTTATAGTTTAAATCCTAACCCAATTATCATCTATCAAATATACAAGTAGCTAAAGCTAGAAAATCTTGATGTCTCGTACTTCTCCTACCGGATAGTGTAATCAATACCTCCAAGAGAGTAGGATAATCAAACATTCCATAGAAAAAAAATCACGCTCTCAGGTATTTGAAATATTCGTACAAACATAACAAAAAAAGAAAAGATTCAATGGACAGTTAAGAATAGATAAAAGCTCACCCCTTTTCACAAAAAGATTCTTCTTAGCCATCTCAGTGTGCAACACAGACTTCGTGTCCATATCAAAAACCATATCCTATATCCTCACAACACAAAATTAAAATGTGACATTAAACGGATCAATGAAAAGATGAAACAAATAAAAACTAAACCAGAAGATAAAATAACCGAAAACTAATCGAATGACCTGAAGTGCATCCCTAGCAGCAATAGCATGTTGAGGAGTTGCAAAAAGTGCAAAACCCATAGGATGCTCCCCCTTAAAATTCACCTGCGAGGCCTCGTATCCCGGCAGCCACCTCAGTAAGTTCTGAAGCTCTCTCTCCTTAACATCTTCAGGCAAACCCGTGATAAATATCGTTCGCACCTTCGCAGCAGCAAAATAAAAATATTAAATAACACAACTCATGGACTTCAATATGGAATTAGGAAAAAAAAAAAGAAATGATAATGATTCGAAGAAGCCCTAGTATCAAAGCCTAAAACCCTAGAAAATAAATTGCACCCCATCACTCTCCAATCATCACTAAAATTAATTTCCCTATCCAACAAGTGATAGGAAAGAAAAATAATGGATACAAACATTACTCATATGAGAGCAACAGGTTTACCTCATCAGAGGAGAGGCGGGCGGCAGGGTTATCCATAGAAATAGAATGAGAATGCGGATGCGGAGACGGCGCGGTGGCGGTGGCAGTCGGAGGGGCCGCGGCAGGCGGCCATTGCGGGTGATAGGGATGGATTCCGTTCCCCGACATACGGAAAATCGATGAACCAGCGTATCAGTTGCTATCAAATGAAAGTAAGCACATTTCACAGCCTGTATATTATAATATTATATATCTACTGATTCTAGTAAATTTATATATTTAATTACAATTATAATAATTAATATTAATTTTTTGTGTTTTTTCCGGATAAGTGTAACTAGAGATATAAATAATTTAAACCGTTTGTGAGTTATTTGGAGTTTGGTTCGATAAAAAGTTTTTTTGAGTTTGCTTGTTAATCATACCAAGTAAAGTTGAAACTCGATTTCGAGCTCGAAAATTTAATCAAACCAAGCTCAAGACTAATGATATTCGACTCGTGAACTCGCAAACATGTTTAATAATAGACTCTCAAACATGTTCGATAACAGACTCGCGAACTCGAGCTCGGCTTGTTTAGGTGGCTCGTCAGCTTGAGCTCGACTCGTTTAGGTGACTCATAAACTCGAACTTGGCTCATTTGTTGAGTTGACAAATAAAAATATAGTATAAATTTCAATATAAGGAATTGAATACAAAACATAGTTAAAAAAATGAATTTACACCACATAGTCACAATTATATTTTTAATCTTACTTGTCTATCATTATACTAAAATATTCTTTAAAACATAATCAATTAACAGAAATTCACCAACATATTTTTTTTTTCTCAAAAAATTTACATCACTAAGTCATATACGTCGAGTAAATTTACAAATTAGTATCTTAAAATATTATATTAAATTGAATATAATGAATATATATTAATTAAAAAATAAAATTTATTTGGAACAATGAATGGAGTATTATATGATTGAAATTATGCAATGTTATTTATATGGTGATATCAGTGTATGACGAATATTTATCATCTAAATGCTAAATGTATTATTTTGGGATGTTCAATAATATAATGAGTATATGTTTTTTTATTTGTTATTTCGTTTTGGTTATTTATGAATGAATTTATATTTTTATGTCCGATTTAAAATTAGTTCATAGATAGGCTTAATTTTTTAACAAGCTCGAATCAAGCACCAACTCGAGCTCAATTCTATGCTTTACGAGCTCGAAAACGAGCCGAACTCAAGTCAGACTTGTTAAACATGATAAACAAGCTATTAATGAATTAAGCTTGAGCGCGGATTGATTAACATGATAAACAAGCTTTTAACGAGCCGAGCTCGAGCTTAGTAATTTCAATACAAACCAAACTCAAGCTCGATAATAGAAGCTCGAATCGAGCTCGATCCTCAAAAAATATTAAACGAGCCAAGCTCAAGCCTGATACTGTTTGGTTTGGTTTGGATCATTTACATCCCTAAGTGTAACACCGATTTTTCACTAGAAATTACATAAAAAAAATTGGATCAATTGGAGGGGTGTATCGAGAATACAAAATTATAATCCATATTATATATTGTTATATATTTATTCTATTTTACTAAAGTTGAGAACATGATAGAAACCGTCATGGACACCAAAATATGTATATTCATTTTGGCCCTCCATTATGGACAAATTCACCAAAACTGTTTTCTATCAAAATTTCAGTGTAATCCCTCACTATTTCTTATAATTATATTTTGATTCTCATTTAATTATAAATCAAATGAATTACAAAAATATTATACAAGCACGCGTTGCATCAGTATGTTAGTTATATTATTAAGTTTGAGACATTTAGAGTAACTAAATTTTAGTGTCATGGTTGTTTTAATAATTATATATATTAGTAAAGTGTTAAAACTTTAATCCAAATAACATGTAGCTCAGTGGTTAGAGTCTTTGTTTCCTAAGCATATGTGAGGATTTAGAATTTCGAAAATTTCGAAACAAATCATGTAAGTAATAAAAATCGAAATTATTCTTAAAACTTTAAACTTAACTATAAAACTCAACTATAAACTTAAAATTTCAGCTAACACGGCTCTAGGGAGTAACTCAAAAGCTCGAGGATTAACTCAAAAGGGATCCACGCCATAAGAAACCGCAACAATCGAAGAGTCATCGCCAGAGGAGTAAACCCCCAGCTCATGAACCCGATATTTTAGCTCAAGGAAGCTAATCCCTTATTGTCCTAAAAGAATCGAAAATGGAGCTAGGAGAAGAGTTAAAGGACTAGACAAATTTAATATGCAAGAGATGACCATTGAGTTAACCAAAATGACCCTTGAGTTTGGATAAAGTTTGAATATTTTGAGGCTACTTGGACCATCAACCTTGGGCACTTGGAGGGGCAAGTTTTGGCTGAATGGAGGCAAGGGTAAGATCACTCTTCCACCTATAAATATCACATCATGTAGAGCCAAAAAAAAAAAAAAATCAGTACACGTAAAACTCATGCATTTATTTAAATTGTTTATTTAAGTTTAAATTGATTTTCAGCGATGCATGATTTATTCGAATGCATCATTTTAAATTATTTATGTTTATGAGATGCACGTTAAAATATTTTCTTGAGTTTCATGTTTCAGACGATTATTCGATGCGAGATTGAGGAAAAGAGACCGACGACGATTTTGGCGATTTTAAAATGTGGTATTTGATTTTAAATTAAAAATGGGGCATTTTAAATGTTTTATTTAATTTTATCATTTTTAAAGCCTAATTTAATTATTAAGAGATTTTATGACTTTAAATTTTTTAAAGATTTGTCACTTGTACATTTTATTTTAAATTAAGAGATTTTATTTAAAGTTAAAGGAATGTTAGTATTTTAATTAGTTGTTAATTATCAATTAAGCACATAATCACCCCTAATTACCTACACTAATGCACGCACACACACTTTTACACCAACTTATACACGACACACACACACATTCACATTTTCATTTGCCTTGTTTTAATTTTTGAGAGCAAAGTAGGGTTCTAAGAACAAGAGATCAGCCGCCCCTCCCTCTTCAGTTTTCCAGCAGATTTTCTGATAGGATCGGTTAATCGAGTAAGGAGTGTTTAGAAGGGGGTTGAATAAACACTGCTCAAATTTAAAATATTCTTAGACAATATGAGTTCAGTTCTGTTACAAACTGAACCTAAATATTCCGTCGGTCAACAACAATCAGTTAAACTGAATAAAACAGTTGCGGAAAACTAACTGACTGAAAGATAGAATATATAACTGAAAATGGTAACTGAAATAATGACACAGTAAGTTTCTGGATGTTCGGAGAATTGAATAACTCCTACGTCACCCCTTCTATCACGAAGATAGGATATCCACTAAAAGACTTTGATCAAATACACGACACTGTACTGACCCACTTCAGTTTGGACTTATCACTTTGTCAAAACTGAAACTCTTAGCATACAACACTTTTATAGATCGTAACTGATCTTAGCACAACTTAGAAAATCTATAAAGATTACAAAGTGCTAAATAATCTCAAGAATGTAGTCTTGAATACTACTGATATGACTAATAAGCGTGAGCTTTGATTTCTGATTGCGAGTAGATATTTTTGCAGCGTAACAGCAAGTAGAATAGGATAACTGAAAGTCGGGGGGTCTTCAGTTGCTGTTCGTCGACTATTTATAGGCTCTCCTCTCAACGGTAACATTAAAGAATGTTTGAATATTCTAACCGTTGATTGCCACGTCGATATATTCTGACAATCGTACACTGTTTATTCTGCAATGCGGCGTTCCACTACTAGTTGCAGGTATATGTACTATTTTGTCTGTTGTCGCTTTCAACTGATGATGTGTACAACTGTGAGGTCAGCTGGTAATGAATCAGTTGCCGAAAATGAACTTCAGTTGTAGAACAGTTGACTGGGTTCAGCAGATGACGTGTTCAGTTGTTTAGTTCAGTTGTTAAGTTCAGTTGGTGAGTCTTTTTGTCAAAGCACCGGAATTAAGTTTCCAACATTTTCGTAAGTTTTTCTTCAAGAAAATCGTTCCACGATCCTCCCGGATCAGTCCTCGCACCGTTTCCGCTTCGGTATCACCGTATCGTGAGTTTTAAATATCAAACGGTATGTATATTCTTTCATTTTCGCATCGATATTGTCATAGTAATAATTTTGATGTTTATTGTCTGAAAACATGTGTATGTTATGCAAAATTTTGAGAAAAATTGTTGGGATCGATTTTTAGATGATTTTTGGATCTCAAAACTCGAAATTTTCTATCATTTTAAATATTGCGCTTTTTTGATCGATTTTCTGGAAAAACTTTCAACATATAAAAGGTATTAATTTTTTATACATTCTATTTGACAGTAAATTAGTAATTTTTGGACAAGAAATGAGTGGGTTATGATCGTTTTCATGGGACTGCTCCAACTATAATTTTCTGAAAATATGTTCTTGACGTGTTATTGAAGTTTAATTGTTGCAAACTTCATTGGGAACCATTCGTGATCGTTGCTACGTTTAAGTAGTGTGAGTATGATGTTGGGATGAATTTTGATACTTCGTTTCGTGTCGATGGTCCTTGGGTGCATTTGAAGTCGTAGGAAAAGCTTTGGTGTGTGTTCACGGGTTGTGTTACGTTGTTTGTGATGCGTAGTTGTTTTGGGACGTTTGTTTGAGTTTGAATCAGTGTCATTGTAGTGCCCAAATTCAATACACGTATAACCCATACATTTATTTAATTATTAAAGCATTTATTTAATTTTAAAACGAGTCTTAGTAGTGCATGATTTATTTAATGCATTATTTTAAAATAATTACGTTTGTGTTATGCACGTTAAAATGTTTTTCGAGTTTCATGTTCAGGCGATTATTCGAGGCGAGATCGAGGAAAAGACCGGTGACGATTTTTAGCAATTTAAAATGTGGTATTTTATTTTAAGTTGAGGATGGAGCATTTTAAATAATGTATTAAGTTTTTAGTATTTTAAAAACCTTATTTATGTATTTAATAATTTAAGAGTTTAGAACTGTTAAAATAAGTGTGTAATTATTTTAATGGAGGATTTTGATTAAATTAGCATGTGTTAACCTTTAATTAGTATTTTAATTAGTTAATTTAGCACTAATTTCTCCTAATTAAAAACCCACACACACGTTACACACACTCACACACATTTACATGTTTTTACACACACTAAAACAGACAACACACCCTACGCATCTTATTTTCAGATTTTTAAAAGAGAGAAAATGTAGTGCCCAAATTTAATACACGTATAACCCATGCATTCATTTAATTATTAAATCATTTAAATTAATATTAAATGAGTTTCGGCGATGCATGATTTATTTAAATGTATTATTTTAAATTAATTATGTTTATGCGATGCACGTTAAAACGTTTTTCGAGTTTCATGTTTCAGGCGATTACTCGAGGCGGGATCGAGGAATGGACCGGTGACGATTTTTGGTACTTTAAAATGTGGTATTTTAATTTTTAGTCAAGAATGGGGCGTTTTAAATAAATTATTTAGTTGTTAGTATTTTAAAGCCTAATTTAATTAGTAGGTAATTTTGGTGATTTTAAACTTTTAGAGATACGACACTTGTGCATTTTATTTTAAATTAGGAGATTTTGTTAAAGTTAGAGGTGTGTTAGTATTTTAATTAGTTGTTAATTACTAATTAAGAAATTTATTTCCTAATTAAACTTCCCTAATCCCCTCCCCACTACCCAAACTCACGCACACACTTACTTTCTCACACACACTCACGTACAAACACACACACAATTACTTCACAAGCAAATTTTCAGATTTTAATATTTTGTGAGGAGAATTCTTAGGGTTCTTAGGGAGAGAAGCAGCCGCCCTTTCTCCAAAATATTTCCAGCAACTTTTCGTATATTTTATCACAAGATTTTAGCGCCACGTTCATCCCGGTTCAACCCTCACGCCATCTCCGCTTCGACATCGCCGTTACGGTATCTCAAATCATATAAAGGCACGTATAATCTGTTCTTGCTGTGTCGATCAAGTCATATACTGTATTGCGTTGTTTTTATGCGTAAAAGTTATGTATGATGATAGTATTTTGAGCGGATCACGAATCGGATCAATTTCGAAGGAAAATTTTTAGATCTAAAACTCGTTTTTCTGTTCATGTCAAAACTGCGATTTTTCTGTTCATATTTTGGGAAAACTTTCAACGGCAAAAACGTAGAACTCTTCGATACCTTCGAATTGATATATGATTCGAAATTTTTGGACGAAAAAATGAGTGAGTTATGATATTTTCCGTGCGACTGCGCAAACTGGAATTTTCAGAAAATTATGTTATTGATACGTTTCTTGAAGTTTATTGTTGCAGGCTTCGTTGGGGATCGACGGGTGTTTGTTGCTGCGAATAAGTATATTGGTAAAGATGTTTGGAGTATTTTTGAGGCTTTGTTTCATGTCGTTAGGCACCACGTTGAATTAAGCGTCGTAGGAGGAGAAATTGATATCAAATCCGTTTTGTGTCGTTGGTTGTGAATTGTTACGCTTGGGGTTGATTTTAATGTTCACTCAGGTTTGGCATATTGTTATGGTGTTCTATGAATGTCTTGAGGAGTAGTTTTGTAGCCATTGAAGTTGATTAGGGAGAAGAATTTTAGTTGACAGATTTTCACGCAGGTTTCAGCGTTCAGTAGCTATACGGACCCAGGGACGGACCCTGACACGGGGTCCGTGTCTTTGCTTTCCCCTTGGTGCGTCTATACAGTAGGTACACGGACCTGGTTCCGGATCCTTACACGGGGTCCGTGCCCCGTCCCTTCCCGAGTACTCCTATCACAGTATGTACACGGACCCTCACCCGGACCCTCACACGGGGTCCGTGTCTTCGAGTTTCAGTCGATGTCCTCTTCCAGAGCCTACACGGACCCCCATCCGGACCCAAGCACGGGGTCCGTGCCTCCTTCATTTTTTTGACATGTACTTTACAGTAGGTAGACGGACCCGTACACGGACCCGGGCTAGGGATCCGTGTACACACTGTTTGGGAAAAATATATTTTTGGTACTTTTAAGTTCGAAGTTATGGCTTAGTGCAAGGATTTTTAAGGTCATGTCATGGATAATTATAGAAGGTCCTAAGGTATGATCGAGCTTGAGAGTAAGTATGATTTCTACGTCTAAGTTTTGCATGTTAAACTTTGAATTCATGTTAGTACGTTGCAGCAACTACCCCGGTCGAAGTCCAACGAATCCCTCAACGCCAAGTAAGTATGTTGACGTGCAAAGGAAATATGTTTAAGTTTTTGAGGTATGCTAAATGTCTTGTGACCATATTATGTAGGATTGGAAAGCGTTAAATTATGAACGGGGATCAATCCGCCCGTTAAATTATGAACGGGTTAGATCGTGGTTGTGAAGCGTTAAATTATGAACGTGGATCAACTGGCCTGTTAAATTATGAACAGGGATCTTATGTATGTGACAGTGGATACGTCTCTGTCAGCCCAGTACTGTGGTGTGTCTGATCAGGCGTCTATTATGTATGGGTCACTTGCTGTAGTAGCCCGAATTCCAAATTGGGTAATTAACGGATTAATGGTGATTAAGAAGGTTTAATGTGTAATTTTGACCGTGATCATGATCGGACGGACCGAAGATGGTTCGGTAGCACCGAAGAGTTCGGACGATCCGAAGTGGGTTCGGTGGATCCGATCATGAGGTGTCAAGAGTTGATCGACACGTCAGTTTGCATGCAAGTTCGGATGATCCGAAGTGTAGGTTCGGTGGATCCGATCATGAGGTGTCAAGAGCCGATGGACACGTGGGAGTTCGGACGTTCCGAAGTGGGTTCGGTGGATCCGAACATAGCCTATAAATAGTGCTCGGATTTCCACATTTTGTATTGTCAATTCTTGAAGTTGTGTCTCATTTTGAGAGGTTTGGAAGGTTTCTAGGGTTAGTTTGTCGGTCGAGCGTTAGACAAGAGCTGCCAAGATTAGTAGCGTAGTGACGCCTGAGTTACGAGGCAATCGACATCAAAGGGCTGTCGACGGACGAAGGTAAACCCTAAACCTTTGGTAGTACTGGTTTTGCTAGTCGAGCATGGTAGTATTGTTCATTGGGTATGCTTTTGATGCGTAGGCTTGTTCTAGACCTGATTAGCGGTGTTGCGTAAGGCTAGGCTTGCTGTAATAGAGGTACGAAAGTACTATCCGAGATATCCTGGTCGAGTATACATCCTTATATGTGTTGCATGATTATGTGGTGCATTGATATATGTCATATGATGCATGCTATTATGTCACGTTTTATGATGCATGTTGCATTTCATGTTGAGCCGTATCTCCTTCGAGATAGCCTTTACTGTTGAGCTGTATCTCTTTCGAGATAAGCTATATCTTGTGGGGCCGCTCAGCCCTGTCTTGTGTTGTGGACGCATGGACACCGAGAGTACACAGTGGCCGACGGGTCCGGAGGGCTTCGGTGATCCGGGACATTTTAGGTCCACGTCTGTTCTTGTAGTGGATGCAGTGACCCAGAGGAGTACCGCGCGGCACTATCCACTTGGCGCCTCTAGACTGAGCATTTTGAGATCCTTTGTGACTCCTATTTTCTTGACTACCCTGGTATCATATCATAGCATGTGCATCTCATATAGGTTTGTATACTCATGCTTTTGTACTGGGCGTTCTTATCGCTCACATCCTCGGTTTTGTTTATCTTGGACACCCCATTCCCACGGGGCAGGCCTCAGGTTGGACAGCTCAGGAGGAGGAGGAGGAGGACGTTGAGTAGATGGTTGGTTTAGTTCTTCGATATCTTTTTGATTCGATATGGTTGTACCGATTATATTTTGAGTTGTTCTGATTTCGATTGGGTTGTATAACTATTGTCTTCGGCCATTTTTCCGCTATTATCTCTGATTATTATTAATTAAGTTAATTGCATGCTTAGTTCTTGATTAGTAGTTGATTCTGGAACGGGTCACTACATTTATGGTATCAGAGCATGCTTACGATTTTGGGATATAGATTCTGTTTTGGGATTTTCGTTGACCATTTTACCATTTTCCCCATTCTATCTTGTAGCGATGGCTGACCACTTTGGTGATGAGAGTAGACAGGGAAGTGTAGGTCGTTGGGGTGACCAGGACGATCGTAGGCGTCATCGTGAACATCGTCATCGTCGGGATGGTCCTAGGCGTTTTGATTTGCACCGTTTCATTCAGATGGGGCCTAAGCCTTTAGTCGGCGGTGAGACTCCCGATGATGCTGAGGATTGGTTAGAGCGCATGGAGAGTTGTTTCCGTGCATTCCAGTGCACCGAGGAGCAGAGGATGGAGACCCTTAGTTTTCTTCTCGAGGGCCGTGCGCGCAAGTGGTGGCGATCGACTTCTGCGCCGATAGTCCAGTCCCAGGGTAGGGTGACTTGGGCCGATTTCCGTGCAGCTTTCATGCAGCTGTATTTTCCTCCAGCCCTTCGCCAGGCAAAGACGATTGAGCTCCTGAATCTTAAGCAGGGGAGTATGTCTATTGATGAATATCAGCAGAAGTTCTTCGAGTTGTTACCCTTTGCCCCTCATATCAGTGGCAGTTCTGAGGCCAAGTATGACCATTTCCTTCAGGGTCTTAACCAGGAGATTTTTGATCGAGTCACTGTCTGTGATAATCCTACTTCTTATGATGGGTTAGTGAACCGGTGTCGCCAGGCAGAGATCAGTCTCCAGCGTGGTAGGGCTATTCTTTCTTCTAGACCTCCGAGTACTTTGAGCCCTCGATCTCAGTCTTTCAAGAAATCTGGTTCTTCTTCTTCTGGATCTGGATCACGGTCTAGCGGTGTTTTCCGCTTTGGTAAGAAGAAGGTTTCTTGTGTGCATTGTGGGAAGAACCATCCATCGGAGCAATGCCGATCAGCCGCGGGAGCTTGTTTTCAGTGCGGAGAGATGGGTCATCTCAAGAAGAATTGTCCTCAGTTGCGAGGTGGAGCAGGATCTGGTTCCGGATCTCAGACGACTGTTCAGCAGAGGAGGCAGGGTCAGGCAGTGGGTAGTTCAAATCTTCGACCTCGTGCCCAAGGTCAGGTTTTTGCGCTGAACCAGGATCAGGCTGCAGATGAAACGGAGAGAGTCATAGCAGGTACTTTTCGTTTATGCGGTATTCCTGCTTTTGTTCTTATTGATACCGGAGCATCTCATTCATTCATTTCTGCACGATTTGTTAAGCGTCATAAGTTACCGTATGTTTCTCTAGACGTCATTCTTTCCGTTTCTACCCCGATGGGTCATTCGGTGTTAGCAAAGCGTCTAGTGATGGGTTGTCCCTTAGATTTTGAGGGTAACGAATTGATTGCGAATCTTATGATCCTGGAGATGGAAGATTTTGATTGTATTCTAGGTATAGACCTATTGACTACATACCGAGCTACCGTGGATTGTTACCAGAAGCTTGTTCAGTTTCGTACGACTGAGAGCTCTAGTTGGTTTTTCTATGGTGAGGGAGCGCGACCTCCGATGCCAGTGGTATCTGCTCTGAAAGCCTGTCGTGCTTTAGAGGCGGGCGGGGAAGGCTACCTCATCTATGCGATTGATTCATCCACAGGTAGTGTTGGTATAGAGGATATTCCAGTGGTTTGTGAATTTCCTGATGTTTTCCCAGATGAGATTCCTAGTTTTCCTCCGGTTAGAGAGGTGGAATTTGGCATTGAGTTAATGCCAGGGACTGCACCGATTTCTCGTGCCCCCTATCGTCTTGCTCCGTCAGAGATGAGAGAATTGAAGCAGCAATTGCAGGATCTTCTTGATAAAGGTTATATTCGCCCGAGTGTTTCACCTTGGGGAGCTCCAGTCTTGTTTGTCAAGAAGAAAGATGGATCTATGCGATTGTGCATTGATTATCGCCAGCTGAATCGTGTGACGATCAAAAACAAGTATCCGTTACCTCGTATCGATGATTTGTTCGATCAGCTTCAGGGTACCTCTGTTTACTCCAAGATTGACTTGCGATCGGGTTATCATCAGATGAGAGTTAGAGATGATGATATTTCCAAGACTGCATTTCGTACTCGATATGGGCATTACGAGTTCTAGTTATGCCATTTGGATTGACGAATGCGCCAGCGGTGTTCATGGATCTGATGAATCGAGTCTTTCGGGATTTTCTAGATCAGTTTGTTGTGGTTTTCATCGACGATATCTTGATTTATTCTCACAGTGTGGAAGAGCATATCCAGCACTTGAGGATTGTGTTGCAGATTCTTCGTGAGAAGCAATTGTATGCTAAGCTGAGTAAGTGCGAGTTCTGGATTGATCGTGTAGTATTCCTTGGTCATGTGATTTCCAAGGAAGGAATTTCTGTGGATCCCAGCAAGATCGAAGCAGTGCTGAATTGGTCACGTCCTACGACGGTGGCTGAGATCCGTAGTTTTCTAGGTCTGGCAGGGTATTATCGTCGCTTCATCGTGAATTTCTCTCAGGTAGCTAGACCATTGTCGCAGCTTACTCGGAAGGATGTTCCATTTGAGTGGTCATCTGAGTGCGAAGATAGTTTCAGAGAGCTTCGTCGACTTCTGACTTCTGCACCTGTTTTGGCGTTACCGTCAGGATCTGATGGTTTCAGTGTTTACACCGATGCTTCTTTTCAAGGCTTAGGGTGTGTGTTGACGCAGAATGGTCATGTGATCGCTTATGCTTCCAGACAGTTGAAACCTCACGAGGAAAAGTATCCTATTCATGATCTAGAATTAGCTGCTATTGTGTTCGCGCTGAAGATCTGGCGTCATTACTTGTACGGGGTTAAGTTTGAAATTTTTACTGATCATAAGAGTCTGAAGTATCTGTTCACTCAGGCTGAGTTGAACATGAGACAACGTCGTTGGATGGATCTACTTAAAGATTATGACTGCGAGATCAAATACCATCCAGGTTCTGCGAATCTCACAGCCGATGCTCTTAGTCGCAAGGTGAGAGTCTCTGCACTTCAGACCAGTGCTATGATTAGTACTATCCAGGATTGTTGTTCGTTGGGATTTAATTTCAAACATCGGAAAGGTATGGAGAGCATTCGTGTTGCTACCATTTTATCTGAGCCAGCTTTGTTCGCTCGGATTCGAGATGCACAGATGTCTGATCTCAAGACTCAGAGATTAGCCCGATTGGTTGGTGGAGATAGCAATTTCCATTATCAGTCTAATGGTCTTCTGTGTTTGTCTAATCGGGTTGTGGTACCAGAGGATGATACTTTGAGGGAAGAGATCTTGGCTCAGGCTCATCGAAGCAAGTTGAGTGTCCATCCGGGAAGCAACAAGATGTATAAAGATTTGAGGACACGATTTTGGTGGAAAGGGATGAAGCGCAGCGTTTATCAGTTTGTTTCCAAGTGTCTTGTTTGTCAGCAGGTTAAGGCAGAGCACCGTCGACCGGGAGGATTATTGTTGAACTTACCTATTCCCGAATGGAAGTGGGAGCATATCGCGATGGACTTCATTACTCACTTACCATTGTCTTCGAGGAATAGTGATGCTATTTGGGTAGTGGTGGATCGACTCACCAAGTCTGCTCATTTTTGTCATATAACCGTGATTTCACTTTCGATCGTATGGCTCGATTGTACATTCAAGAGATTGTACGTTTGCATGGGGTGCCAGTTAGTATTGTCAGTGACAGAGATCCTCGTTTTACCTCACGATTTTGGGGTAGTTTCCAGGCGGTATTGGGTACGTCCCTAAGTTTAAGTACAGCTTATCATCCAGAGACCGACGGTCAGACGGAGAGGACTATCCGTACACTTGAGGATATGATGCGAGCTTGTGTGATGGATTTCGGAACCGCTTGGCAGGATCATTTGCCTTTGATTGAGTTCGCGTACAACAACAGCTATCATCGTAGTATTGGTATGGCACCATTTGAGGCGTTGTATGGGCGACGTTGTCGTACTCCATTATTTTGGGATGAAGTTGGGGAACGACATGTTGAGGGACCGGAGTTAGTCCAGCAGGCTATTGATAAGGTTGCAATAATCAAGAAACGGATTAAGATCGCTCAGGATCGACAGGCTAGTTATGCGAACACCAAGCGGCGACCTCTTTATTTTCAGCCAGGTGAGAAAGTGTTTCTCCGAGTTTCGCCTTTTCGCAGGATTTTGAGATTTGGTCTCAAGGGTAAGCTGTCTCCGAGATTTATTGGTCCATTTGAAATATTGGAAAGCGTGGGAGATTTGGCTTACAGACTTGCATTGCCGCCGTACCTATCAAGTATTCATGATGTGTTCCACGTATCTTTGTTGAGACGATACGTAGCAGATGAGTCTCACATTTTGCATCCCTCTGAAGTTCAACTAAATTCAGATTTGTCTTACGTGGAACGACCAGTGCGGATCCTCGATCGCAAAGACAAGGTGTTGCGGAATAAGATCATTCCTCTTGTCTTAGTTCAGTGGCAGCGCAGAGGCACTGAAGAAGCCACTTGGGAGTTAGAAAGTCGTATGCGTTCGGAGCATCCAGAGCTCTTTTGAGTTGTACTATGGTTGTAATATGGAGGTGTGTGTGTTTTTCCGTTGTAATCCAAATATCAGTTGTATTCAACAACAATTGAGATGTAATAACAATGTTGTTATTTCAGTTTTTGTTCATCCTATAAACTTGATTTCGAGGACGAAATCTTTTTAAGGGGGGGAGAATGTAGTAGCCCGAATTCCAAATTGGGTAATTAACGGATTAATGGTGATTAAGAAGGTTTAATGTGTAATTTTGACCGTGGTCATGATCGGACGGACCGAAGATGGTTCGGTAGCACCGAAGAGTTCGGACGATCCGAAGTGGGTTCGGTGGATCCGATCATGAGGTGTCAAGAGTTGATCGACACGTCAGTTTGCATGCAAGTTCGGATGATCCGAAGTGTAGGTTCGGTGGATCCGATCATGAGGTGTCAA